>NW_026138716.1:600000-805000 GCF_019924925.1 Ctenopharyngodon idella | reverse complement strand
GAACGTTCTATTGGTCAAAAAAAAAAAAAAAAAAAATCTACACAACATAACAGCCATAGATATTTTGTTTAGTCATTATTCATTTCCTATTAAAGTGTACGTTATTTGTGTTATAAGTATATTTTATTTGTGTTATATATATATACTTTGTGTTATAAGTATACTTTATTTGTGTAATAAGTACGCTTTATTTGTGATTTAAGTACATTACAAGTTAATTATGAGTGTCTTCCGAACACACAAGCAATATACTATGAATATATTATTTTACAGGTAATAGTATATACTGTATGCTCAGTACCTTTGGCTTATTCCAAATACTAAAAATTACACACTTTGTAGTCAATAACAATACACTTTCTTATTATTTATACTTTCATCAAAGTTGTCCTAAAACCTTCTTCTTAGGACAGCTTTGATGAACTTTATGATCATCTTCAAATATTGACTGCTGTACTTTGAATTACATAATCTCACACAATACAGTATTATAATTGTGCTACCATTTAAATATCAACAAATCCAATGGTTTTTATTTAAACTTAACATGGTTTCAGCAAAACTTACCATGTTTTTCATTAAAGAAAAAAAATGATTGGACCAATGGTGACCCTCTATACACAAATACAAATTACACATTATATTCAATTTTCTGATGAGCTGCTCATTATTGCGTCTGATGGCCGCTTACACAGAGGCAGTTGACTGCAGAAACTCGTGAAGAAAAGCATCTGTTAACAGAATATACAAAAGATATAAGGTCAGACAGCATGTTCACCTTTTTATTCACGTTTACAATAGTCTGCCTAAATCCTACATTGAACCAATACTATTTTGTACAGTAAATGAGGATTAGCAGTAAGGAACTGTATCAGTATGGCATGTTGATATTGTTTTCGGTACATAGTCAAGCATACAACACGTACAGAATATGGGCCGATTTGACCAATCATATGAATGGGGCGTTTTGATACTGCGCAAACCACCATAAAAACCACCACACACAAACTCAAAAAGGAGATATCAAGCTGAAATCTCGCTCTGTTTGTTAAAGCAAAAAAAAAAAAAAAAAAAAAAGTTCCTCTCTCAAGATCCATTAATGTACTAAAAACATATTTAAATCAGTTCATGTGAGGACAGTATGTCACTTGATTGGACTGGTCAGAATTCCCAAGATTGAGCGATGTATTGCGCTTTCAGTGTTTTATTAAATAAATTACACATTGCGACATTATACTTCACCCGAAAGCCCCTTGAGTGACTGAGCGAGGGGGATTCAGACGAGTATCGTGACGTCAGCAGCTCTGATTGGCTGAAGGCAGTGAGCAACAAAATCTGATTGGTCACAGACCAAGTTGAAGAGACATTTGAATTCCGATAAGTCTCAGGGTCAACCACTTAACATATTTTTTCCGCATGTAACGTAACTTGTGCTGCTGGTGTGTTGTTTAATATAGATTTGTGTGTGTATGATTGTAAAATGATTCTGCCAGTGTAAACTTATTAAACATATTTACACATATTTGGAAATTGTACACTACACTGCATATATTAAAAAATGGGCTTTTAATGCATTAGTCATACATTTCAACACTTTCTGAAATAAATAAGCACAAGTAATAAAATTAATTCCAAGGATGAATAAGTGAACTTAAAAATTATACTCAAATTTAACTTTAAACACACCACAACTTCAGGATATTAAATAATGTATTTTTTTAAATATACTTTCAGTGCATTGTTACAATGATCATTTTCAGCAGTTAAAATATACCTCAAATATATTTTTATAAAGTGCAAATAAATACTTAATAAATACTAAACTTTCACTTCAAATATAGTTTTATAAAATATGCTAAAGTACAATTATTTTAAAGTGTGTTAAAAGTTGTATTGTGAAAATATGATGCTAATATACTTTTTATATATTTAAAGATAGTACAGTTTTGTTAGTATATTTGCAATGTACTATAGAAAAAGGGAATATATTTAAAATACAATAAAGTATAATTTTTTTCATTAGGGGAGAGATGTTTCAGAGAATTAAATTCAAAATATGCAATATATATGATGATGATTCCATGATTCTCATAATAATACCAAGCATGTCCACCGGGTGGCACTCAAGGATTAGAATTCCAAAGACCATGAAGGTAGATGGGGGTTGGGACTTCAGATCAATAGGTGTGAATTGGGGGAAGGGGTTTTACTGTGTGCTTTGTCAAAGATTTGCTGCTGAGAAAAGAATATAAAATAAAAAACATTTATTTGTATACAACTGTTTTTGACATTTATATCAATGTTAAAAACAGTTGTGTAGATTTTTTTTTCTTCTCAGGATTCTTTGGCTAATAGAACGTTCAAAAGAACAGCATTTATTTTAAATAGAATCTTTGGTAACATTATAGATGTTTACATTACAAATAAATGCTGTTCTTTTGAACGTTCTATTGGTCAGAGAATCCTGAAAAAAATCTACCGTTATGGCAATGCCTCAGACTGACGGATATGTAAAAATAAACAGGAATTTTCTGACTTTTGAGTGATTCTTTACTATTGTACATACATAGATACAAATATAGTTAACTGAATATCCTATGATTTCATTTAGAAACTATTAAAATTCATTAATACCATAAAAATGAACTGAAAAGTTGTTAAAAATAACAATGATGATTATAATTTCTATGACTTATTATACAAATACATCAGATTACAGAAATCAAACGGGTTGAGGACAGATTTTGACTTTAATAAGATTAAATTTACTAAAGATTTCAGTACAGAAAACATGGCCGACTTCTCACATTGCACTTGTGCAACATTAAGGCAAATCTGCATATTGTCAGGCTCTTTGGTTTGGTATTTTGGTCCCAAAACCCCACGTTTGGCTTGGCTGTATCCTGTCAGTTCAGTCTGTTTGGTTTGAGGCAGGTGTAGAGCTGCCAGTCCTCCTGCCAGCAGGAGCGCAGACACCATCAGCAGAGGTATGGCACAGTTGGAGTCCACCAGCTGCCCAAAAACTACATTTCCCATGATGGCCCACTCCAGTGGAAACCCCCAGAGCTGATGAGCTGCAAAACAGAAACTGCATTCTGTGAATTCTGTTTAAAGAACCCATATTCTACACTTTCCTATTTATTTTTTAGAATTCATATAATGTTAGTCAAAGTTTCATTGAGGTCATTATTTAGTATTTTTATAACTATTTTCCAGTCTCTAGACCTTTTTTGATACTGTACATTTATTATGTAACTTCTCTATGTACACTAATGGTCAAAAGTTTGGAATAATTAAGATTTTTTTTTAAATGTTGTTGAAAGATGTCTCTTCTGCTCATCAAGGCTGCATTTACTTGCTCAAAAATACAGTAAAAACAGCAATATTGTGAAATATTACCATTTAAACAAACTGTTCTCTATGTGAATATATAGTAAAGTGTAAATTTATTCCGTGATCAAAGCTGCATTTTCAGCATCATTACTCCAGTCTTCAGTGTCACATGATCAAACAGAAATCATTCTGATATGATTTGAAGAAACATTTCTGAAGGATCATGTGACACTGAAGTGATGATGCTGAAAATTCAGCTTTGCCATCACAGGATTTTATTTTAAATATTAAAACAGTTCTTTTACACTGTAACAATATTTCACAATAATACTTTTTTACTGTAATTTTTAATCACTTCTTTCAAAAAGATTTAAAAAAAAAAGCTTCATTATTCCAAACTTTTGGAATTATGATTGGCTGGCCTCTTTGTATGTGAAACTAGTTGCAGTATTACAAGATTACATATGAATACTGGGGTTTACCGTAGTTGTGTGGGGTAAAGTTCCGTCCATCCAGGAGATGACAGAAGCACCGCTGAACACGCAGGACACGATCAGACTCGAGTTTTGGTCTTCACCGCGTAGAAGACGAACACCAGCAAACTGACAGCTACCAGATAGAAACAAAATCATCATTATAGCTGGACTTTCTGCACTTTATTAGTTCTTTAATATCGTGACATAATTAATGTGGTGATGAGGAGTCTCATTTGGTCTAGTTTTAGTAACATTAACCTGCAGTTTTGACTGGAGAGCAGCTTTCACTCTCTGAGCTTTGGACTCGAGACGTGGAGACCCTCCATCCCCGGCTCTCTTAAAAAGCTCCGGAAACCACATCGTTGACTCTACTGAATAAAAAATAAAAAAGGTAATTGCAACTTTTTATCTCAAAATTCCGCCTTTTTTTTCTTGCATTTGGGAGTTATAATGTCAGAATAGAGAGATATACAGCCAGAATTCAGTCTACCCAAATGAAATGCAGAAAAATAAAGTCAGCAGAACGACGCTTCTGGAAGCCAGCGGTCCACTGAACAGCTGTTTCACGGGGTCCAGTGCCTGTAAAAGAAGAAGCAAGGCCATCAAGACCTTAGTAAGGCTTTATGTTTAGCATTAATACCCTTCTAAGAAAATCTGGATAACATATCAAATGTGATCTGAACCTGTTTGACTTGACGGCTGAAGCGTTGACATCTTGAGCTGCTACTGGGTCTGTTTTTCTCTTCATCGTCTTTGGGTCTGATCACAAGACCTACTGCCTGTTAACACACACACACACACACACACACACACAATATACAAAAAAGGAAAGAAAAAGATAAGTAGAACTTACCAGACAGCATTGTAGAGACGCTCCTCTTTCAGCTCAGTTTACCTACTGCTAAAATATTTCCTGCCATCCAGAATGTAGCTAGAGCGCTGATCATAGCTCCCCTCCGCAAACATGGTTGAAACTGGGAAAAAAGAGAGGATGACAGGAATGCATCCATGTATAATCTATCTAAACCTTCAGAATGTCTCTATGTAAAAACTCTTTCGGGATGTTGTTACCCGACTCCACTGAAGAACCGCAGGAGCCAGAAACTCTGGGCCAAACTGGCTACCCCAAACGTGCCATTCACTATCAGAGAAATGACCAGAACACTCCGCCTCCCTCTGTGACCAGCCAGATACCGCCAAACATAACCGCCCACCATCATCCCTGCCAAAGGAAATGGTAGTTATCTTACTGAGGAGCATGAGAAATGGTCAGATGACAGTAATGTGAGCAGTTTCAATCAATGACAATTTCAGACATCTGATAAGGCAAATACAATTCAAAGTGCAACCAAATAGAGAACAAACTGCATTTCTGACCTGACTTAACAGTTTATTTAATAAAAATGACAAGTTAATGTTTCATTTTCCTTGTTTGACCTGCTGTTTAAGAAACCATTTTCTCTTCTGAATCACAAATTCCCATGTTTTTATATTTGTAACATGATCATTATTGATTATTTTTAACTGATATTTAGTTAGAAAAATCAAATGATAATAACCAAGGAATATGCTGGCGGCGAGGAGCCGCATGTCTGCTGAGCTGAGATGAAGGTCGCAGCGTGCCGTTGGGCAGGAGGAACGACACGCACAGGATCTCCACCGCATCTCTGATGTTCGCAGACCCGCAGACGACCAACAGCAGCCAATGGAAGAGCCCGAACCCTGCACACAGACAGAAACATGAGAAACATACGGAACTAAATGTAGGGAAAATAATTCATTCACCTTAAAAACATAAAGGTGAAATAAACATGATTTAACTTGCTTTCTCAACAGCCTCCTCATAAGAATGTTTCTTTGTACTGGACACATGGTCATCTGATGGACACTCATATATCAGTAATATATATATATATATATATATACACACACACACACACACATCATTTTTTCTTTTATGTTAGATACGATTAATCGATTTGACAGCATTTAGATAGATAGGAGCAAAAACCCTCGTGTTCATGCTGGATCCAGATTTAAGTTTAGTCTATAAAACTGGTGAAAAAAAAGTTTTTAAATCAACTCATCTACTACACTCCACCAGGATATCAACCTCTAGAGATCTAGTCATATTCAACATACATTTTACATGATTAATAATGCATTTTGTCCATATTAGTGGACAATAGCAGGGGTTCTGTGTCTTCATGAGCCCGTCGAAGCATAACATTTCAGATCAAAGCATTTATGAGTCTAAAAATTTGACTTTTGTTCCCATGATTACATGTTTTAATATTTATACTGAATAAAAAAGTATTGGTACTAATAAAAGAAAAGAATGAAATTAAGCAATGGGTTAAGGGAGATTATTTATTATTTTAAAAAAAGAACTATATACAAAGCACAGCATAACAAAACATGAACAATAAAAGAAAGTAAACTATTGAACAAACAAGAACACACAAATCAATCAATACTAATTAACAACCAAATAACAATAAAAACTCTTAGGAAACATGGGGAAAACTAGAAATTAACAAGATTAAAAGTTACATGAAAGCATAAAACAACGTGAAACCAACTATATACACACAACAAAACCAAAGCAACAGCAACCTAAATAAAACAAACGCAGTGTGCTGCTCTTCTAGGGCTTCTCTCTCCACTGGAGAAAGAAGCCCCTCTGTACTATGGCTTTGCTAAATACCCCACGGAGCGTGAGCAGAAGCTGCCGCCTTCGCTGACTTCCTCCAGAGTGACTGTCTAAATAATGAACAAATACAAAAACACATTAACTACAAACAAAAGTTAAGAGCTCAGAAAGAAACTGCAATGAAAACTGTAAAGGTAAAGCGTGTGCTCATACCTGGTTGCCCAGAAAGCATGTCTGTCCTCTTCTGGTCATTTTTAATGACTCACCTGGCCCACTGAGATGCTGGATGGGTCAGAGGAACCACTGCTCTCTCACCCCACAGGCTCGTGCACCTCCTCTTTCTGCTGTGTCATTCTTTCTGTTTCTGTCATGCTTCTTCATTTTCATTCAGGCGCTGCTGCCTTCGCTGACTTCCGTCTAAATAATGAACAAAAACAAAAATTAACTACATACAAAAGTTAAGAACTCAAACACGACGTGTGAACGGCCCCTTAAACACGGTGCATTTCTTCAGATTAATGCAGTGTTGAAGCAAAAGTCAGTGCCGATTGTAATGAACTGCGTATGTGCGTGATAAGGCCTTTGTCACAGGTCCTAGCAGATAGATACAACTGTAAAACGCTCACTGCCATTCGCCGTGCGAGAATGACTGAAAAAAAGAATCGAAATGCGCGCATCGTATCAGATTCCCGGTTCTTTGAAATTTGGAACCGGTTCTCGATACCCAACCCTAGCCTAGACATGAAAACCAAATACAAAACTCTATTTCAATAATCAAACACTGATTTAAAAAAAAAAAAAAAAAAAAAAAAAAAAAAAAAATCACTAAATGACTGTAGGACCCAGACTAGGGTAAACATGACGCAGTGAATACATAGAAAAGGATTAACAATGGCAAAAATCGTTTGGGAGGAGGTCTGGAAAAGTATGGAATTTTGAAATGGAAAATGTGTAGGAACCCTGTGAACAGTAACTATTTACAGAAAGGATGAAAGTAAGTGCTTTCAAATGTGTGAAGGCATGCTCTGAAAACTGAGTTTGCCTCTCTAACAGTTGGTCAAATGAAACAAAAGCCAAAGAAAACCATATTTGTGTAGCCCCTCCAGTTCGCAGCTGCCCGCTCCAAGCGGGACACAAACCCGGGCCCGTCCGCATGGGAGGTGGGCGCTCTAACAAGGCCACAGTCTCTAGCGCCAGTCACTAGAGATCAGGAGAGTGAGGTTTACACGCACAGCTCTTAGCAGCCTACGTCTGTTAGTTTCTTAAAGCTTCACAAAATGTAGAAGACAAAAAAAGCAATTAAAGACTGAAATTGTAGTCTACAGAGAAGCTTCCTCAAAATAAGAGGGGAACTACTCATTTACATCTAAAGCACACAATCTGCAAATAAAATATCAAAAGCCTCTCTAAGCGTTTTCAACCCAAGTCGTCAAACTGACGTCATCTGGGAAGGAACGCCATTCCAGACCGGAAATAACTTTTCAGATTTTGATTAAAGATTACCACGACAAACAGTTTTTTTTTCTGTGTATTAACTTGCACGGATTAATTGTTCACCACAGGACTAGTAATATGCACTAACAAAGTAAATGGGGTCAATTTTGATTTCATGACGACTTTAAGGCATATTTGAGATGCAACCCTTGGCACGTCATTAGAAGTGTGGTAAACAAATGGAAGAACCACTGATTTATTTTTCCTATAGGGTATATACAGGAATCGTGGAGTTAAATTTAATACCTTTTAAGACCTTTTTTAAGACTTTTCCCATACATTTTAACACCTCATCACCACTTCAAGTTTAACCGGTTACATCAGCGACACTTTAACTTAAATTTACTATATATTGATTGCAAGATAGCACAACTAAACAGTCTTAGTTTGTGATAACTCCTTATCAATGCAACATAATTCAGAAGGGTGGGAACAAAGTACAAGAGAATTATTTGAGTGACTAACCCAATGCAAGGTTTATTAGAAAGAGAAACCAGAAACAAGAATTAGACCAATAAACAAAACAACTGACAAAACTTACTGAAGAGGGAAAATAAAGCTCTCCAAGCATTTGCGCGATAGAGACCTGCATTTTGCATCCCATAGCGGCTTTGTGGCTAGCACTTAGCATGTGGGACTGGACAGCGTTGATCCTTATCGAGGCTACGCTAACTGCCTTCCGACACACAGAGCAGTACGCCTCACGGTTATACCCAGAGACAGCCCTCACCCATGGCTCCAACTAGGGGTGCAACGGGTCAGTTTTTAATCACGGTTTTAGGGTCACTGTTACGGTACGGTTCGGTATGTGCTATGTTCAGGGAAAAAAGGACTATGGTCAAATAAAAATAAAGAAAATAAAAATCAAACTGCAAGCAACAGCACAAATAAATACAATAGAGCAAAGATACAAAGGTTTCAGGTTTTTCTGGTATCAGTAGTTTTCAGGTATACAGAAACTGAATGAAGTAACGTTAGCTATTAAAACAACACTGCATAATCTTCACAAGATTAATCATTATTAATTATTAATTAAGTTACAAAAGCCATTTCATCAAGAGCAGTGAGTGATTTCCTTGTCTTTTGTTGTTTGATTAACGTTAAAAACACACAGACAACAGGAATGCAGGAATGTCTTTAAGACATAATGCACGGATCAGTACACTGACACTGAACACATGCGTTCTTTCTCGAGTGTATAAGTTCACTTAATAACCGACTATGTTTGCTAGGATACTCGCCAAGACGGGCATGTTGACAATTTGTGTGAATTTATCCATTCAAGCGCAAGACTTGAAAGAGAACTCAATGTTTGCACACTGTACACGCGCTTCCACGTGCACGCTTCGGATGAGTGCACAAATCTTCTCACAGCGCGCGTGTAAGTTCTCTTTCACGCCTTGCGCTCGAATGTTTAAATTAGCCAGGCTTAAATGAGTTTAGTTTAAAGGCAGATAGCAATGTGTTCTGTTCAGGTCTCACCTGTGCTTGCGCGCTATCAACACTCGGATGATGACGGCGGCAATGACTGCTCATATAGAGCATACAGCACTCGCATTGAACAAAGTTTAGGGGAAGCCAGAATGCGTATCCATCGACAGAAACATACATTAGCCCAACTCTGTCTGTTTTATTTATTTTCTACAAACCATATTATAGATGCGTATGCGTTGTCAGATATGAGATGAACCGAGGTGCAAATGTGTGCCGAAACGTGTGTGGAGAACGGCACGGTTGGATTTTTTACTGAGAACCGTTATACCCCTAGTTCCAACTCCTTATCCTCCAACCATTTGCATGAAAACGTCTATTTTCCCATTAGTCAACGATGTTGCTCAACAACCGAGCGTGAAAGGACCTGTGCTATCAGTCAGTCAGTGAGCGCGGTAACAGACGACATCAAATCTAGCGGGATTCTATAAATAAACTACACAGAATCACACTATTCGCCTACGCAATGATTAAATTCAGGTAAACTTTAGCATACAACCTCTTTGGACAAATATACATAATGAAGATTATACAAAATGTAATACCTTGGAAAATGGCTTTTAAGACTTTTTAATACTTTTTAAGGGCCTTAATTTTCTCTAAATTGATTTATCAACTGGCTGTATAATGAAATTAAATATTGAACAATTTTTTTTAATTCATTATTCTTATTAATACCACTACTATTAATATTTCATATTTAGACAATTAATGGTAATATGTTTAAAATTAATAACAATAATAATTGTTATTATATTTTATTTTAATTATTATTGTTAACAGTATTAATAACAACATTATTTTATTTTTATTAACAGTATTAATAAAACTAATAACTTATTTTAACTTTATTTCACATAGATTAAATTGTTTTTATATGTTTTGTTTTGTGTATATATATTTCTACTTGCATACAGTGTCTATATATACGTTTTATTCAAATAACTTTTTTACTTTTAATTATTTTTTAAATATTGAATTATAATGAGTTTGCACGGAACAGCTGCATTTTCTGAATTCGGAGTGGCAGTTGAGAGTTGCCATGACGACTGTGTGGCATCCTCAAACAACACAGAGGACCACTTGAATGACACCAAGTTCTGTCTCTCACTCTCACTTACTGATAAAGGTAAGAAAAAATGATCAAATTGCAGAAAAATAACTTTTTCAAATGTTTTAGCATCTACTATTTTAGTTCAACTGAGTTTATTTTATTAATGATTTTGTTATTTTATAGAAAAGTCTGTTAGTGTATCATCTGCTGTATAAATGAATTGTGTAAGAGAGTCTGAAATATTTATTACTATATTTATTTGTTGATGTACATTTATTTATTTATTTATTCAGATTTAAGCTGCTTCATGGTATTCAATACTATGCTTAAATAATAAAAACAACACAGAGGACCACTTGAATGACACCAAGTTTTGTCTCTCTCACTTATTGATAAAGGGAGTACTACATGTATATTGTCTAATCGTAGGCTTGTTTAGAAACAGTTACGAAATTTTGATGAATTTAATTAATTAATTTTCTGACCGTCTGTTCCAGGATGAGCGGTAAGGTGGCGCTGTGGCTGCTGCTCACCGCCGCGCTGTGCGTCGTCTCCGCCGGCCGCAAGATCCGGCCGCAAGGCTCCATTCCGTCTCCCTACAAAAACAGCTCCAACACCTCAGACCGGCTCACTCGCAAACAGGAAGTGCTGGCCTCCAGCCAGGAAGCGCTGGTGGTGATGGAGCGCAAGTACTTAAAGAGCGACTGGTGCAAGACGCAGCCGCTGCGGCAGACGATCAGTCAGGAGGGCTGCAGGAGCCGGACGGTCATCGAACGCTTCTGCTACGGCCAGTGCAACTCCTTCTACATCCCTCTATACGTCAAGAAGGAGCAGGAGTCGTTCCAGTCGTGCGCCTTCTGCCGGCCGCACCGCTTCACCAGCCTCACCGTGGAGCTCGACTGCCCCGACCTGCAGCCACCCGTCAGATACCGCAAGATCCAGCGCGTCAAGCAGTGCCGCTGCATGTCCGTCAGCGTGTCCGAGTCTAAAAAAAAGTGAGAGGACAAATGTGACCCTGGTTAAACGAAGGCTTTACCCTAGACACCTGCTGTGAAACCTTCAGCACAGTCTTCAGACAGACAGAGGATTTGAGAGAGTTTGTTTCCACCATTAAAAAAAAAAAAAAAATGTAATTGCGCCTTTTTCTCTCACAGTTCTTCTGAATATACTGGGATGGCTTGAGGGTGAGAAAATCATGGGATAATTTTCATTTTTGGATGAACTATCCCTTTATTTAAGAGTACTGGAGAGGTATCCTAACTTATAGTTAGGAGTAACAAGATGGCAGCAGAGCTGAGGAGACACATGCTTTCAAATGAAGATATGATGTATTGGAGCTGAATGATGACACGGAGTTGATAAAACGATATAAACTTGATTGTCAAGGAATTCTTTTTGTAACTGACCTAATTAGAAATGTAATAACTTCTCCCACTCTACAAATCAATGCTCTCAGTGGCTACGTTTACATGCACCCATTTTTGTCAATCCGAATGAATTGAATCCGATTGCAGATCTTTTTTACATGTACGCTAAACATTGTAATCTGATCCGTTTATATGCGTTTCATATAACCTACATTCCGATTAAACCCGGGTTGCGTCAACAGACGTTAATCGTATATTCACGATAGCAAGAGATATTGTCAAAAGCATCAAATATTGGCAATATTAAGAGAATTTGGTGTTTGCAATTAATGTAGGCCTGTTACATTCTAGTCTATTATTATTTCTATTAGATTAGGCTTCTTTTATTATTAAATTAATATTATAATAAATTTGCCCTGCAATAATTTCATAGCGCATCACCGCATAACTGAACATGCTGTGAGGATAAAAGATTAGGCTATTAGCTCCTCTTAGAAAATATTTTAAATATTTTTTAGGTCTATTATACAATGAATTATAGACCTATAATTAAAATTATTAACAGTGTATAATATTTCCTAACACTGCAGTCATCAATGAAAATAAAGCGCAGCTTTACCTCAAGCGCCGACTTAAAAAACAAACAACCTGTTTAACACGAAATAGTATTATTCTCATTTGTTTCATCAGCCTACATGTACAACTTGCATAGTTTTACATGTCCAATCACTCATTTCCTGTTAACAGTGACTCAGACTGGCTTTGACCTTTCCAGAATTTGATACCTTGGAAACAACTGTGTTCTCCATCAAACCACCCTACTGCGTCCAAATCTGCATCATTCAGGCGCTGCTGCCTTCGCTGACTTCCATCTAAATAATTAACAAAATATGAGCAAAAACAAAAATTAACTACAAACAAAAGTTAAGAGCTCAGAAAGAAACTGCAATGAAAAAATGTAAAGGTGAAGCGTGTGCTCATACCTGGTTGCCCAGACAGCATATCTGTCCTACACGTCCTACGGTGTGGAGCTGTGCCACTCAAACAGGTCACAATCTGACACAGAACACCCCTGTTCAGCTCCTCTGAGAGCGCCAGAACCGGCCTGGTCTGCTCTTCTTCAGGCAGAGTGGGTGCAGCCTGGAGCACATCTACCAAATACAGGAAAAATTAGCATTTGCGTACAGTTTTGAATGCGTTTAGCAAATGCCAAAGAGCCAAATAGAAACATGACTGAACAGATATAACACGGACAATAGCTGCTGCCTCCTGGTTCGACTCTGTTCGGTCACTGAATCACAGGCTTCATGTCGCAAGTGTCGTCAGAGTTTGGCCCTGTCCAAGATGCAGCGAAGAACCATCTGTACAATGCATCACTATTGACATTTCTGGACAAGATACTGACATAATCAAGGCATCACAGAGCTGTTACAGTCCCATTCTGGTTATCGACATGATCAGTGCCTTGAAGCAGCAGTGGCTGGTTCAGACGGCTCGTTCTCTCTCTCTCATGGCTCAAGAACTCCGCACACGTGGAATAGACAGACCACCTCATGATCGATCGGCTTGGTGTTGTCCTCCACATGTGATGCTGTCGGACTAATAAAATGATTGGCATAAATATAAGCCCACAAGCCTCCTGGCTCATCAGGGACAGAGCCCATAGCAGCGATGTTCAGGTACCTGGCACATCTCTGCTCCGGTCCAAGACAAATCCATCTTCCTGGCACCTGTTTTCAATTTGCAACAACAGTTTTTATTATTAAATTATTAACTGTGTTCTTCAGAGAACACGTGTGTGAACGAGAAGACGGCCACACAGCTGCTTTATGGCAGAAGTATAAATGAGTGTGAAGCTGCATTCATTACATCTACACAAACACCCACACATGAATCGAGCACGATTTACTATTTCGTTCCCTCGATTTGCTCAATCATGCGCACGATATGAAAAAATACTATAGTAATTTGTATACTACAGTGTTTTTGAACCATGGGGCTCTGTATATCTACACAAATAAAACTCAAGTTTCTGGTCTTACAGTTTTTGTAATAATCGCTAGGACAGATTTGTCAAGAATTTGGCCATGCTTTCAAAACACTAAGTTACACACAGTTTTCCTAAGAAATAACGTTAAAAAAAAAAAAAAAACAAGACATCAGCGCGAGTAATAAAGAAAATGCGGTTCACAATCAGAAAATAACGACATAACATTGAACAACCTCTGGTGTTGTTTTATGTAAACATGTTATTTACAATGATTTTGTGAATCTGCACTTACCTTCCCTTCGTCTGATGTAAATCTCTCAGAAAATACCGGATGCTGTCAGCGCGCGCAAGATTTGAATGGAGCACGAGCGGGAATAAACGACTCGAAACAACGTCGGGCTAGAAAATAGTTGATACAAAATAGAATAAAATTTGTGGTTATGTTCTGGCAAACATGGTTTTTAAAACAACTCTACGAACTCACATTTACCATTTAGATTTTCTCTCTCCGCCTCAGAACAGAACGCTCTCTGCTGCTGCGCGAAAGCTCTCTCGAAGCGAAGGTGAAAGCGTCACAAATGGCGTGGGCGTGTCTACACGTGTCTACAAATGGCGCGGGCGCGTTTCTACAAATAGAACGGACGCGGCCACGTTAAATGCATTCTGGGAGTTGTAGTCACAGCCTACAGTCTTTTTTCTCAAAAAACAGCAACCGATAGAATAAAAGACTAATTATATTGACGTGCACAGCTTGTGTTTAATGTTGAAAATGATGTTAAACTAAATTAGATTTAATTTGAAAGGATAGTATGAATAGGGGTGCTCGGGGCACAAAGTAACACGGGGTTAGTTGTAACACACATGGTTTAACACTATTCACACATGCCAGCATGAAACTTAGTGTATTTACTAGTTGCCATATCAACACCACATTGAGAAAAAGTTGCGGCAAAATTAAAAAAATCTTTGGAAGATATCACTGAACATTTATTTAACTACTGCTCATGACAGGTATTTGAATTGTAGCTACGCCCACACTGACGGGCAAGCACGAACAAGTTTGGACTTCAGCAGGTAAGCTTATTTCTTTCTGACTTTATTTCAGTGAAACAGTGTGAGAATATTAGATGTCAAAGATGTTTTATTATTTCAGCTCGTTTTGGACTGTGGGTGTTTTTATATTTGTTACTCGCTGTGTGTTTTTCACACTATGATCTGTTTTGACGAACTATCATAATACGGTGTAGTCACAACAGTGCTGATCAAGCGCGGATTTTAACTCGTTTATTTCCACTTTGGCCACAAACCCCTCCGAGGGGATTTATCGCGTACAGTTTTTTATCTGCTTACACACATTTTTTAAAACTGCCTCTTTTTTTTCAAAACTTTACACACCAAGAATTGCACACACAAAATGCCTGACAAACACATCTCAAAAGCACACATTTGTCTCATGTAGCAAACACCTTTGCCATGATATTCTGTTTTTGGAGATATCACATACACACAGTTATTCAAAACCTAAAGCTCTTCTTTCATGAGCTCCTGTGTACATTTCTGTACAAGATTGAAAGTAATTGGCAGAGAGATGTTGAATAATTCACGGTAAACACGAAAGCAAACTATTTATTTTTTTACTGTACATGTATTACACAGTACGAAAGAAAAGAAAAACATCGATCGTGTGTAGTTGTTTGAAAAAGGAAGTCAAGATACTTCCTGTTAGTTTTTTGTGTGTTACATAGAGAACTGTGTGTTGTCGAAGACCGAGAATTAGTGTATGGTTTTGCAGATTTGGTGTGTGGTTCTGCTGTTTGAGTGTCAAGTTTCAGAAATTGTGTGACAAGTAAGGATTTTGTGTGTAAGCAGTTGAAAAAAAACTCTAAGTACATGTTAACACTAAAAAAGCCTGCATTATTGTGCATTTACTTCAATTATAATGCGTCCATAAAACTCAGTTAGCATAAAAAGCATAAAAAATATTAATTAAAAAACGGGGACAATACATTTTTGAATGTTTTTGTTTTTTAATTGTTGTTGGTTCCTTATATTATTACATTAAAAATTATTAGGATTTAGTATATTAGTCTGTTATAACAGAAGTATGACTTTACAAAAGCACATTACAAAAATGAAACAATAGACATAAATAAAACATCTTTTAACAAATATTTTTAACATGTATTATTGGATTTAATATTTTAAGGAGTCACTAGTCTTGTTCGAGCAATGCATTCTGGTTAGAAAGTTTGTCCGACTTTGATCGGCGCTGCAGCCGCCTTACGATCACGTGTGGCGTCAAAGTACCGCGAGAGCTAAAAGAGACCAGGCGCTGCAGTTGCTCAAAATCGCCTGCGAAAGCCTTGATGATGACACATTTCATTCTCATTGGTCAGATTCTGTATTTAACCAATCTTGATATCCATGGGTTTCAAAGACGTCACTTCCGCTGTGCCCGCCGCCATTTTTGTGTCCGACATGGCAACTAACACAGCAGCGCTTCATTGTACTGATGATCGTCTTTAGCTTCTAGCGAGCACTCAAACAGCAACATAAAACATTAATAACGATATCTTGTACACAGTCCATCGCCATAAACCAGAGAAAGCGTTACCAGAAAAATCTATTACCTAACAAAAATATAAATAAAATAACATAAAATACCTAAGTGCAAACAAGTCATTTGACAACTTTATTTAGACAATAAAGAAACAAAATGCATCTGCCATGGTGGAATAAATAATTGGAAATAAGGAAATTATTTTGTTGATGAAAATAATACGAAAACAATACAAGTTCTAGTTATTAAAAATAATGCATTAATGTTTTTGAAAAAATATGAAACATTTTTAATATTACAGTGATAGTAAACAGCTTTAATGACTGTTTGAAACATCATCATTGCTGTTAGAGCTGCATACGCACGCTGAAGCTGCAGAGAATGAACACCCATAAACCAGTGGTCTCAAACTCAATTCCTGGAGGGCAACAGCTCTGCACAGTTTTGCTCCAACCCTAATCAAACATACCTGATCCAGCTAATCAAGGTCTTCAGCTAGAAGGTTAATTAACTCAACGGAACACATCCTATATAAGATCATTCAGATATTTATACAAAATAAAAATAATATTACATCTAGTATTTGCAGAAAATCACGCACAGATGAACTTGAACTAAGTAACGTAGTCAGAATAATGTAGCTGTTGTGGATGCGTTCTTCCTGTAACAGCACGCCGAAACACAGCAACTAAGCCCAAAGAATTCACAACATTTTATTACAATAGTGTATACGATTATAATGCCATGTATAAGACAGCCCCAATCATAGTTATTAATGTTTTGCGTTGATGTTTGAGAGGAAGATGATCATCAGTATTGTACTGAATCAGTACAATAAAGCTCTGCAGGTTATTAACCTCAACGAAACGCATCCTATATGAGATTAATCAGATATTTATAGGCTACTACATAAATTTAATATTACGACTTTTATCTGCACAAAATGACGCGAATGCACAAGTGAAGCTTTAACTGAGTTATGTGCTGATCAGAATGTTTAACTCCAGTAGATGCGCTCTTCCCACAACAACACGCTGAAACAACAACACAGAGAATTCACAACGTTATTACAATAGTGTTCTCATTATAATGTTATGAAAATGACAGTCCCAGTAGTTATTAATGTTGTGCATTGCTGTTTGGCTGCCAGTGGTCCTTTCTGATTGAAGCCATCCATTTCTTCCACCGATCTAAGTCCTTTGGGATCAAATAAAATTGTAGTTCGGAGTTTCTGTTAAAACAGCTAACAGCACCACATATCCCAGGCATATTGTAACCTTGTTGTGAACCTTCTGAGAGTGTTTGGTTGGCCTTCCTCTGGTAGACCATAGACTGAAACAGGTCACGCAGCTGTGACCGGACACAAAAATGGTGGCGATAAAACACAATGACGTCACATGAAACTCATGGATTGAATATCTGATATTCAAAGCATGGGAATTTCAATTGCATCAACTTCTTCGACTACAACCAACGCAAAAATCAACGCATCTGAGCGATCAAGTCCTGCAAAATCGTGCGGGACAAAATCACAGGTGGTTTTGTAGCAGTTTTTATGTTGGTTCGTTACGTTTTTAAGCGACTCTCTCCGTCTCTCTAGTCTCTGAACTAGGGTTGGTTGATCTGATCAATTTTGTATTCCAATTTAAACATAAAAATGGTTTTGAAATAAAAATAGTCAAACTTTAGTCACTGAGAATGAAAATGATGCTTAACATTGTTAATTGGCTCTAGTTTTCAAGATAGTGATTAAAGAGAAGCGATCACAATTTAAACCAGAAATGACTAAAATCTATAAATAAAGAATGATGCGATCTGAAGCTGGTGTTGTCATACGTGATATGAATTGCTTCATGTTATTCCTTGAAGTCATGGATGATGCAGTCATAATGAAGCTTACATCTGCTGAGCAGATCACCGTATATCAGCTCTAGAAATCATACAGCAGGGACTCAAACTCAGTTCCTGTAGAGTTTATACATACCTGCTGTTTTCAGATTAAGCCTGAATGACTTGATCTGAATCAGCTGTTTAATTCGGGTTGAATAGGGCTCTGGTCCTGTCGTACTGTGTGTATTTGTCAGTGTTTGGTTTTACAAAGCGACACATTTCTGTTTAATCGATGCTTGACGAGATGCTCCATTTAATGAATACAGGAGACAATCCAAGAAGCGCCGAGTAGATGCTGAATAGGACTAAACTATGTGAATAATACGCTTTTGCTTGTTGTTTCGTAATAAATTGGATTTATATAACCCTTGTTTGATTTTTAAAGTGTTACATAAACAGGACAGGTGGCAGGTAATATCTACACAATAAACATGAACGAAAAATGTAAAAACTGAAAAATCTTGGAAACAGCAGCCAATCAAATGTTTAATTAGGGATGCACCGATACCATTTTTTAAGGACCGAGTACAAGTACCGATATTTTCTTTTAAAGTCTTTCTATTGGTTACATATTTGTACAACCCACATACAGACGTAAAGGATGACCAATAGGATTAATTTTATAAAACAAAAATGACGAAATATCGAGACACAAGGTTTTGGCCCAACAGCGATGAAATATTTTCATCTGTAACATTTATTTTTACATACTTTTTGGAATTTGATCATTTTCCACGGCACACTAGTGTAAAAGAAAATGCCATCAAAACTCTTCTGGCCAGAATGCAAGTTTACAGGTACAGCGCCATGATATAAATAACTCAAATTATACAAAATATTTAGCCTGTTATTCATCAGCAGTAGATCAAAATAATCACTTGGCATAAATGTGGGCTGTTTGGTGATTGCAAACTGCTCTAAAAAAAAAAAGCACGAGCATTTTTTTTTTTTTTTTTTAAATGTGCGTTGCTGGCATTTTTATTAATCAAATCATAGCCTTTTAACGTTTAATTATTATTAAAACTTTTTTTTTTTAAAAGGTTTTAAAGCAGCACCGATGGAACAGTGACTGGATCCTTCAGATGACACACAGATTATATCCGCGCTAAGTTACTAAACCCGCATTCAGCGCAGGGCGGCTCTCTCGCACTGAATGACGTTACAAAAAAACTAGTTGTCCAGTCTGGTTCCGTTCACACAGCAGGGCTTTGCCAAAAATGCAGTTGAGAGTCCTGACATTTTTTGGGTGTGTGAGTTGGTCTAATGCTTTTGCCACTGCTGCGAACTCCCATATATACATCTAATTATTTGAACATTTTTGAAATTTTAGTGCAGCCAGTAGGCCCCTCCCCATTGTAGGCCCCTGGAAGCCTGTGTTAATGCGCCCCTGGGTACGCTGTGTCAGATTCTGCTTCTGTCACGAACAGTAAGACCCCCTCGACCACCAAACGAACTATGATTAAAGAATCATTTATGTCTCAATCTGAGGACAGCAAGAAGGCCAAGCAGAGCGACAACAGGGATGATGAGATTTGCAGGTGACGGGGGTAAGGAACGGTTTGAAATGTTAAAGATCAACAGCAGCTTTGAACTGAGCGATGTTATGCCTCCATGCGACATGGTCAAAGACCGGCAGAAATTGACTCTCTCGGCTCAAACAAGTCTTGATCTTCACAGCCCAGTCAGAGCAGAACCTCTAATTTTTTTAATCACCGACTCATCACTTGGACAGTCAATGAGATTTCAGCTTGGTTTTATTTTTAATTTTATTTCATTCCCCCCCCCCCCACAGACTCTCCTCTTGCCAGAGCTGTGATCAAGATAGCGATCAGCCCAACAGACCAGGCAATCTGAACTTGCCACCATTCTAGATGACCCAATAGGACTCTAGCACTGGCATCGTGTGTGAGAAGCTGCGAGGTATATCAATACTACAGATAAGAGGTTGATTTTTTTATGTTATTTGCATTATCAGAGTGGTAAAATGTGTGGACGTGTGACAGGCCAGGCCATGGAGCTTCTGGCCAGCAGCGGCTCCAGGATCAACAGGCTGCAGGTAGTGCTGTGACGTACCTTGTGAACTGACTTCACGTCACTTCTTCAGGCAGTTTTTTTTTTAACTTACCGATGATGAGATCTACATTCTACATGTCCGTGGGAACGAGTGTTTTGAGATGCTAAAAGTGTCTTCTGTGTCTCTGTACATCAGCACACAGGCCTGTGGATGAACGTGCTACTGGTCCCAGGAGAGAGCAGTGGTTCTGACCCGTCCGTCTCAAAAGTGGGCCAGGTGAGTTACAAAATATTGGTTTACTCAGTAAATGTACATCCATTACATTTAATATTTTGGCTTTCTTCAGGAAAAAAAAAAAAAAAAATCAAACATTTGAGCAGAGAAAGTTTCTGAAATTTGGTTGATTTTGACACAAAATTACCCAAAAGTGTTTATGTCTGAGAACCTTCTATACATCTTATATACACATACTTAACTGAAGATAATGAAATGACATACACTGTGTGATACAGTGCAAATATTTATATATATTATATTATATATAATAGTTTTTTTTTTTTTCACTGTAGCCTTAGTTGTAGTATCTTATGTCATACTTTCTTTTCTTAATTTTTAAGGCCCAATATGGTTAATTTCCTGCAACAGAGATCTCAATGCGCCTCCATGAGTAAATTGGTACACATTTTCAATGGACACACATTTTTCTGAAGAACAAATAATGTTGAAACTAGAAATGTATCTCATTCCTGAGTGCCATCAGTTTGTGTGCCTGTAATTCTAAAAGTATTAAAGATATCTCAATATCCATCAGTATTCTCATACCTGGGCTCTGCGATGGCAGAGCCTTTCTTTTGTAATCTTCATTTTAAAGGCCCTATAATATGGTTCAATTCCATAGATATAATGTGGCTCCATGTGCAAATTGTTGAATTTTACCCATTTTCTATATATATATATATATATATATATATAGATAGATAGATAGATAGCTACACCAACAGATATTAAACATCAACCTCTATTCAAAACCATAAACTTTAAAAAAAAAATTGTCAGGAAGATAGGCCTAAATAGATGGCATAAAATTTGAAAGCATAATAACTGAAGATCTTTGAAATTCCAGCCGATAAAGCATTTTTTTAAACAATGGCATTTAACGAATTACAAACAAATTACCCATATGACGCCTGCTGGATATTTGGTGGCTGTACTGGGAGGCTCAGTACATTAAATGTGGGGTCACAGTGGTGGCCCCAGTCACCCCCTAGCTCTGCCCCTGGACCCAGAGAGAGGCTAATTTTGGTTGAGAAAAGGCCATCGCAGAGCCCAGGTAAGACCATTAAGAACTTCAGTGAAGATCAACAAGGAGCTCCTTAAATTTACCCAGGAATCTTCTGCTTTTTGATTTTGTAAGTACAGTTCAGTTGACTTGGTGAGATATTGCTTTCATTTGTTTGCAGAAAATCCTGGACTGCCCACTGTGTCGCACCAGCCTGGTCAACCTGGTCACAAACCCCACTTTCCCCATGATCTCCACATTTGACGTACTGAGACCGCCAGTACAGCCACCAAACAACCAGCAGGAGGAACACAGGTGTCATATGGGTAATTTGTTTGTATTATTATTATGTATTATTATTATTATCGCTGTTGTTTGTTTGTATATTTATTTACCCATCCATCTTATCCAGAAGACATCCTGGCCATGGAAAGCAGTTCTTCGTCCTTTCCAGAACAGTCTGTGGATGGGCTGCTGGGTACGTGTTGATTGGGCTATACTGTCTTAATGGTCCTCTATTGTCTGCCCCTAAATGGAACATCAAACTAATGGTTTGTTTTTCAAACTTCCTGCCAGATATCCAGAACCAGCAACTTGCAGAACTTCTTCTGGCAGATTTTGAGGACTTCTGCAGTGTTGACCTACAGGATCTTGTGGACATGGATGTCCTCTGAAAAGCTCTTCATGATTGACTATTATTTATTTATTTTTTAGGGGCATTTATTTTTCCTTATGTCTTTTCTTTCTTGGTACTTTAACTGTATATGTGTGGTTTTAAATGTAGCTTGTAAAAATATTTTCATATTTATACACAAAATTGTTCAGTTTTTAACATTTTAATTTCCTTTTAACCTTGCACCTCCATTGTAATTTAATAATAATAATAATAATAATAATAATAATAAAAGAATTCAAATATTTGTATTTCTTTACGTGTGTGTGTGTGTACCTACCATATTTTGGGGACAAAAATATTATATATTATATTGATACTGTATGTAAACAAATGTTGTCGGATAATAATTATTACATATTATTACAATATTTTTTTTTTTTTTTTACATAAATTCAACTATGAATGAAATATCTTTCAAAATTGAAGTTAAGCCTGACAGAGTTGACAATACTGAATATTTGTCCATCTTAACCACAATGTACAATGGAGCCATTTCACAAAAAAGACAAGATTTATCCCACCACTATTGACAGTAATGATCACACTGGATGACAGGGTTGGCAGGTTAAAGCTGTGACCAAGAGATCCTTCAACATTGTGTAAAAATATATATATATACCTACCATTTAAAACATTAATATTTTAAAATGTAAAATATGACTATCAAACCCGACTCATGACAGAAGAACTTCAAAAATTATAAACAACATCTCAGGCTTATATTTTTAAAGAATTTCATTAGTATTGTTTTACAATCATGCTCTCTTGGAAAACACTTGTAATTTAACTTGTCCTCAGCATGAGGTCCCAATGTAAAATCAGGCAATATCATGGGCAGCTGGGGAAGCCATCCTATTTCCTGCTCTGGAAATGTCTCCCTTACTGTGTTCGAAATCGCCCCCTATACCCTCATTCAAAATTGCCACTAATATAACATGAAGGACTGAATGAAACGAGTGAGTGAATTCGGACACTGAGTGCACCGGAAGGGCTGCCGATTTCGCATAGTTTGTGCTGCTGTTTAATAATAATTTGAAACGTAGCTCCAGAACATTTATGTTAAACTCTGCCATGAAAACTAGCATGTACAAACCTTAATTAAACGATTTAATGATTAATTAAAAAGGAATTTATACCTGTATGATATTATACTGGACCTGCGCGGTTTGGAGAATGAATGGATGATTGATTCAGCTGCCGGCGCCATCTCCTGGCGAGACGCGGGAATTCATTCAGCACACGACTCTCACAGTGCATTATGGGTATTCTCTAGCCGTTGAGCGTGTTAGGGGGCGATTTCGTACACAGCCCCGTTTCTCTTTCTCCGGTCATTACTGCTACTTAGACTCAGCTGTTCGCTATTGCAATCAGCGCTCGCCCTGATCATCTCCACACCTGTTCTTTTTCTACTCTAATTTTCTCTGCTGTTCTCTCAGCTCTTTGCCAGATTATTGTGTATTCTCTAGCATGTAACTCAGCTCTTTATGCTTACTAGACTTCATTAGATGTTTTTCCGTATTGTTAGTCACAGTCTTAGTCTTGTCTGTATTATCTAGTCGTGTCAGCGGCGCAAAAATAGGGTATGCAGTATATGCAGTGCATAGGGGTGCTGCATGGAGTGGGATAACAAGAAATTGGTAAGCGTAACCTATCATTATCACTGTAAGCCTCTGATGTCAGTCTGTGTGTATCGCCGCTTCAAGTCTTTTATGAATGGTCCGCTGAATCACTTTTGTTACGTTCAAAACGCAGATTCAGAAATTAAACACTTGCTGTGTATTGCGTGGAGACGAACAGTTCTGCTTTGTCTTTATAGTTTCATTGGCAAAATTGAACAAAACAGACAATATTTTGTCTAAAATAACACAATATCAACTTGCTGAACTATTGCATTTGCACTTTGCACTCATTTATATTTAGGACAAAATAAACATGAGACAAACTCAATAAGGGGCATTTTTGCTCCAATATCTTGAGTTTTGTGGACATTCTAACTGCGTTCTATAAGCTCTATCGGGGGAAGAGATACCCCTGTTCTCTGCCTAGTCTTCCTGCTGCCTGAGATCGCTTGGCCACCTGCCTTCTGTGGTGCTGTGTCTTCTGGTTCGGGACTGTGCAACCTCTTCACCGTGAGCCCTCGGACAAGCTCGGGACCCTTTTCTTCATTTAGTTTGATGTGGACAATTTAAGTTCTCCAGCTGCGTTTACCCTAAGAGCCGGTGCTCGGCAGACTGCCTATGTTTCATTATCTATTAAGAAACGGTTTCTGTTCCTGCCATCGCTTTTGGGTCCTCTGTCCCTCCTGACATCTTCCTTTCTATACATTTCTTAATTTAACTATCAGTTAAGCGGCAAGTGAGGAGAGGGGGGAAAAACATCGTATTGTGCCAACATGAATTATAAAGCTTTTTAAAAAACAGTTACCTTAATGATATATAAATAAAGTTTTTAATCAAAAGTGCAAATGAAAAAGTCTGTAGAGCTTTTTTTGTTCATCCTAAACAGGTCCACAGTTCTGTTAGAGGATCACAAAAAGGAGAGATAAATAAATAAATGTAAAGCAACTATATCCTAGTTCTCCTTTCTCTCAAAGCATGCTCAGTGTTTTCCCGTTCTCTTCTGGTTCTTGTGAGACCCTGCACAGTGTGAGCTTTTGACAGCACTGCCTTTCTTTGTTTAATTGAGTCCTCGTGAGTGTTGTCACCTGTTCCTAATGTTCTCTGCTCCCTTTATATTGTGCCCTCTTTCTCTCATGTCTTGGCTAGTTTGTTACGTGCTGACTTGTTTCTCCTGTTTGTTCCAGTTCCTGCAAGCTGAGCTTCTCTGGCAGCTTCCTCTCTCCACCAAGCAGCAAGGCCGGTGTAGTGCCTGATCGTGCCCTGTGAGCCTATCTACGTGTGCTGTGTGGTCCTGTCTGGCTCTCACTGTGTTAGTAAGTCAAAAGAGATGGGTATAGAGGTTTTTGAAAGAAAAAGCTCCCTTTGCCAATGTGTAATCCGACAAACTGACTCCACTGACAACAAGACTCTTATAAGGAAAAGTTTAATTCTTTTATTGAGAGAGTTCAGTTTTCCAATGTGTAGTCAAATTCAAAGTTTGCTGTGTATAGCTGCCTTGTTTTTATTAGTGTGAGATCTAAGATCTTTTAACAAAGTGTGTGAAAATTCAGTAATGTTATTTTGGGGATAGTGGAGTCGACATACACATTTGCATCTTGGCACTACAACTTTTGTGTTTTATTTATGTTTTTGTGGTTGTTTTTGAAGAGTTGTGCTTCTTTACTATGCTGCAGACTAAGAGCATTTTATGCTTTGCTCCTTTGTCATGTCCTGTTGCAGTGCAATACTGTCTGTCTGTGTGTGTGTCTGTCTGTGTGTGTGTCTGTCTGTGTGTGTGTCTGTGTGTGTGTGTGTGTCTGTGTGTGTGTGTGTGTCTGTGTGTGTGTGTGTGTCTGTGTGTGTGTGTGTGTCTGTGTGTGTGTGTGTGTCTGTGTGTGTGTGTGTGTCTGTGTGTGTGTGTGTGTCTGTGTGTGTGTGTGTGTCTGTGTGTGTGTGTGTCTGTGTGTGTGTGTGTCTGTCTGTGTGTGTGTCTGTCTGTGTGTGTGTGTGTGTGTATTCACTGTTATGTATTTTATTTCCTTAGGTTGTTAGAGGAGATGCAGAAGAAGGGCCTGGTTGTAATGAACACACCTCCAGTTCTCCCGGCCCCCCCGCTGCCTGCGCCCTCTCCAGCTACATCTGCTCCTCAAAGCCCTGGAGAAGGTGCGGACGAGCCAGACGAGGAGCCAGACCGCGAGCCATCGTCTGAGGAGAGCTCTGGAGAGTTCTATCAGAGGTAAAGTTTCACATCATCATTCTCAGATAACATGTGCAGCGATTGGACATGATTTCTCTTGAACATGTTGTAACAGTCACTGCCTGTCACAAGATTTATTTGCAATTATGGTTGCTATGTTCTTCCCGGACACTAGGGGGAAAGGTCTATATGGTGTTTGTGTTTTGTTTAATGTGTGCATTGTATTATAGAAATGTCAATATCATGTGGTGCAGAGGATGAGTATGAACCCCATGCTGATTTCACAGCTGGTCCTTTAGTCAAGTCAAGTCACCTTTATTTATAAAGCGCTTTTTACAATGCAGATTGTGTCAAAGCAGCTTTACAGGAACTGTACCTTACCTCAGACAATGAAAATGAATCTGATGTTCAACCTGACATTCCCCTTTCTCCTCCAGATGATATGGTTCCTGATTTTCGTCCAACCGAACAAATTTAGTCATGGACTGATTGAGCGAGTTACAACTCCTAAAGGGTGGTGTACAAACTTGTCTGCAAAAGGTAAGTCAATGCTGCTCACAAACTAAGTTTAACAGTCAGTGTAAGCTCCTGGAAGAAAGATTGAATTAAAAAATTGAAAGAGAATGTGAGCAAGTTAAGCATCCAAGTTTTGGGAAAGTCAATGGTTGACTGTCTGAAGAGAAGAGACACTCAAATTGATGCCAATCTTAAGTTATGCTCATGTTATGTCTACTCCAGTTTCTCCTCCATTGTCTGCACCAGCTTACCATGCAAGACCTAACCAAATTACCAGCTTACCAGACAATGTAAATTACGTATTTTATCGTCCACCTGTAAAAGCTAAATTTCTTCAATTTGATTCTGATGATCCTATCTCCTTCGTAGAATGCTGTGAAGAGTATTTTGCAATTAGACCCCTCACAGATTCTGAAATCCTAGCATCTCTTACTTCTGTGCTAAAGGGTACGTCTAAAGCCTGGTGGTTGGCTGAGAGAAGACCTGTACTTACTTAGGAGCAATTCATACAAGAGTTTTTACATGCTTTCCTTACCGATTTACTATGAAGCTGCAGCAACAAAACATATTTTAGAAAGGAAACAAGGTTCCAGAGAATCCATTCGTGATTTTGCTTACCACTACCGAGCCCTTTGTCTAAGATGGAAGAAAGAGATGACCGAGAAAGAGATTGTTCAAGCCATTTTGAGAAATTATAACCCCAGATTTGCAAGTTTACTGAGAGGAAATGTGAAGGAAGTGAGTGAGTTGGTGAGAACTGGAACACAAATTGAGAAGCAAAGCGTTATTTGAGCCAGGTTAATGTAGAAAATGAGAAAAGAAAATCCCCACTTGAACGAGATTTTCACCCTAAGTTAAGTCCTCCTTCAACCCGCATTCTACAATCTACGACAGATGAGTCCAACTTAAAAACACTGTCTTTGCCCCTGTTGGTCAGAGGAAGATACTTTCAAGCTTTGGTTGATACTGGAAGCTCACTCCCTCTGATACAAGAGTCATGTTGGAGGCAGCTGGGACATAAAAAGCAGAAATTCAAGCTGTGGTCAAACTTTCAAGCAAGCCAATGGTCAAGTATTATATGCTATGGGAGATGGGGTTGTGAATGTGAGCTACAAAGAAGGTATGAAGTTGAACTGTTTATAATGAAGGAGGATGATCTTACAATAACCATGGTGCTAGGTATGGATTTCCTGGTAACAAGTGGAATTAATTTGGCTATTGGCAATGCTCTGTATACTTTACCTTCGCCCTGAAATCGCGAGATGTCAAGGAAAACATATATAATGCATATAATTTGGTAGTAAAATATAACGTGTTGCGCATTTTATTGATGCAAAGATGAGTGGGTTATGTGTATTTTAGTACATCATTTGCAACTGCTTTTTATCACTTTAAAGAAGGACCACATTTTCTGGGTGGCAGCTGTAGTCCTAGTGCCAAAGAAGGGAGGTGGACGAAGATTTTGTATTGATTTCAGAGGTCTGAATGCAAAGATGTGTCTGGACAGATATCCCATGCCTCAGATTCATGATATCCTCGAGTCTGTGCACAGAGCTGCAGTTTTCAAAACTGCTTTTGTGACACAATCAGGGCTGTATGCATTTTTACGATTACTTTTTGGCCTTAACTCAGCAGCCTCATTTCAATGTCTTATGGAGTTTGTGATGAAGGATTAGAAAGGAAAACACTGTTTTGTGTACATTGATGATATTGTAGTGTACTCAAAGTCTGAGCAAGAGCATCTTAACCCTCTGAGAGAAGTATTGCAATGCTTGCACAAAGCGGGCTTAACGTTGAATCTTCAAAAGTGCAATTTGAAGTCAGAAGTCATTGAAATTTCTCGGACATGTGATTTCAGTTGAAGGAATAAAGACAGATCAAGACAAAGTCAATGCTGTTAACGATTTTCCTGTACCAAAATCTCTGAAGGAAGTGCAACGATTTCTACGAATGGCAGGCTGGTACCAGAGATGTATTCCAAAATTCTCAGAAAAGGTTGCACCATTGCATGCCTTGAAAAAGAAAGGAGCTACGTGGATGTGGACCGAAGAATGTCAGAATTCCTTCGAGTTGATTAGTGCACCAATCACAATTCCCCCTGACCTGAGTGCACCATTCAGAGTCCAGATGGACGCAAGCGACCTTGGAGTAGGAGCTGTTCTAACCCAAGAAATTGCAGGAGTGGAACATGTAGTCGGCTATGCTTCACGTCTTTTAAGAGGAGCTGAAAAGTCATACTCCGTTTCGGATAAGGAGTGTTGTGCTGTGGTATGGGCAATAGAAAAATGGAGACCTTAGCATGATCACTTCAAATGGTCATCCCTAGAGCTGCTCTTACCTGGGTTTTCAACGATCCAAAACCCTCATCTCGATTGATACACTGGGGAATCTGTCTCCAAGAATTTGAATTCTCTGTCAAGTACAGAAAAAGACAATAGTATTTTTCCAGACACACTTTCCCATAGTTGTGTTCCCATAGATTCTTCAACTTCCTTTGCAGCCTTTCCAATAGAATGGTCAGACATTGCCAAAGCCCAACAAGAAGACACAGAAATCCAAGAACTCATTGCTGAAACCAGGTGAAAAAGTACATTTCAATAATGTACTTAAAGTGCTCTATTTTTGTGCACTAATTCTGTACTTAATATACTAAAAATTCTACTTCTAGATGTTCTTAAGATGAACTAAAATGTGCTTTTAATATACTATCTCTGTATTTAAAAAAATGTTTAGTTAGCACTTATAGTACATTTGAACCAATAGTGTACTACAAGTAGTTTTTTTTTTGTTTTGTTTTTTTTTTTGTAAATACAGAGATAGTATATTAAAAGCACATTTTAGTTCATATTTCATGGTGTCTCAAAATAGCACAGTTGAGTACACTTAGATGTTCTTAAGATTCTTAATTCTACTTTTTAGTATAAAAGTACTAAAGTACAAAATTAGTGCATGAAAATAGAGCACTTTAAGTACATTATAGAAATGTACTTTTTTTTTTTTTTTTTTTTTTTTTTTTTTTTTTTTAGAAAAATGCAAACCTGCATTCATTGAATTGATTGATTTTATTGTTTTGTCTGATTGTTTGAAGGAGGATGAAGCCAGTTGTTGAAGAAATAGGCATGTATTCTCCTTTTCTACTTGTGCTGACACTGAAAACACTCAGTGCTGACTTCACACCTGTGAGATAATTGTGGAAGGATTCTTTTGACCCATACCTCCAAAAACCTCCAACAGGAATCAATAGTAAGTCCAGTGCAACAATTATAAATAATAGTATTATAAATTGTTTATTGATTTTACCACCTCCTAATGCATGTTTTCTTATGTAAGGACTTCATCCCCTGCTTGAGAAAAGGCTACACCGCATCAGTGGCGCTGATGAGCTAAGTTTCTTCTTGTTCCCATCACCAGGGGACCACACATGGTCCATCCACACCGACGCTTTGCTGAAGAAGGCTCATCGGTGTCTTTTCTTCTGCAAACAGCTGAGGAAGTTCAGTTTAAGACCCAAAACCTTCAAATCATTTCACACATGCACTGTGGAGAACATCCTGACTGGCTGCATCCCTGCCTGGTATAGGAACAACACTGTCCTCAACTGCAAAGCTCTGCAGAGAGCGTTACAAACTTTTGGTTGGTGGCTGGCCCTCCAGAGAAACCGGAAATCTGGTCACAAAGGCAGAGAAGTCTTTCCGCGAACTGGTTCCAGCTGTACCCAGTTCAGCTAAGGAGGTGTCATCGTCCGAAGAAGTGCTGTACAAGTGAGGAATACAGGGTTTAAGATATGAGAAAAATGAGGACAACTTGCTCATTTCAGCTGTACAAATCGTTGGTGAAGAGACATACCCGGCCAACGAGTCCAACAGCTCAGCTGCGTCCACAACATCCCGAGGCCGGACTGCACCAGCGCTATGGGTGTACTTGGCATTGAAAACAAAGCAAATTAACTGATGTCATGAAATCACGAGTCGGATGAGTTTTGTTTTAATTTAAATACCTTTGTCGTGTTGATGTGAATATGTCTTGCAAGCTTGATCCAGCGTGTGCCCCCCTCTGTCAAATTTCCCCATGGTCCTGCTGGAAGAAGAAGGTTTTAGGGGAAGTGTAATTTTGTGGACTGAAGTTTTGAGCACTTGGAGAGCATAAACACATCCAACACTAGACAATGAACCGAATAAACTGATATACGGAGAGAAGCAATGAACAGGTTCATTACTGTGTACTGTGCATCATGGCACATACTGTCTCCAGTTGTTAAAAGGTGGGACGAACGCTAAAACTTCTTCTTCTTCTTCTTCTTCTTCTGAGTGAGCTGCTGATGTTTGGTTATTTGTAGCTGCAACGAAGAAGAAATCGCAGATTAGACTCAGACTGTCTGTGTGAATCGAATGATTAGTGGAGCATATAAAACAGTTGGTTGAACTTATCTTGGCTGGAGAAGTCAGTGATCTTTCTCTCTCCAGGACAAACAGATGATGGGCAGCAGGGGTTTCTGTCACAGCAGACTGTAATAAGGACACGTTACTGATGTGACTCTGTTTGTGAGTGTGTGAGAGTGTGCATAAAGGTTTGTATCATTACCTGGTGCACTTCCACTATGAATATTGAAAGAAAAAAAAATATCTGTATTGGTCTTTTACTTTTTTTTTTGTGGCTAAAGAGAAAAAAAGTAGGCAAGGAGAAGAATGAGCGGGCTAATTTCCAAGCCACATATCTCATCTTTGTGTAACCTACTAAAAAAAGTACATGGAAGCCTACTCATCCAGCCACTCCAGGTTCAGGCCCTCTCCACGGAAAGACTTTCTCTTTACCCCATAGTCAAATTTGAATTGTGTGTCCACGGTGATGTCCTGCAGTGCCTTGAAGAGGATGACATCCTTGTCTTCTCCGTTCACCTTCAGCACACAGTGAAAGGGCTTTAAGTTGGGCCTTTTGGAAGAATGGTTAATTCTTCTGCCAACTGTGTTTGCGTCGGGGTGGCACTCGCAGGGGAAGGTCTGGGCGTCGATGCACAGGTCTCTCTGTCCAGCTTTAAAGAACACGTACCCGGCCTCGTCATGAATGTTCTGCATCATGGCCCTCCCTTCTGCAGCTGGGATTACCTTCCCGTGGTAATCGCACACAATGTCGCCTTTAGAAAACCGTCGTGTTGCAACCACTCCTATAATCAAGAGAGCATTACATTTTGAGTTACTGAATAAACATGACATGTAGACAGACATTTCAGGATTTCATTTTAGTTCTTGGTGCAGTTAATGGCAGCTAAAATGTACATTTACATTATTGCATAAGGTTTTCTTACCTAGACCTTGCTCGGCACCAAAGTCCTTGATGGCCAGGCCTGTCCAGGTCTGCTCAGACACACATTTAATTATGACCTCATCAGTCTCGATGGTGCGCTTGGGAGCCGGTTTCCACAACCGTTCGATCTCTTCGGGCTTGGGATGGTTGGCCTTCCACCCCTCCTGCGCGATCAGCCTCGCCACCTTTACGGCTGAAGGCTTGCGGAGTGTGAAGCGTGCTGAACAGATACTCCTCTCTCTGGGCGTACTGAGAAGTCCGCCACTTGTCGTAAAAGACACGGTCTGCAGGAAACCCTGAATCAACCCGCTGCCTTTTGGTTGGTGGCTGGCCCTCCAGAGAAACCGGAAATCTGGTCACAAAGGCAGAGAAGTCTTTCCGCGAACTGGTTCCAGCTGTACCCAGTTCAGCTAAGGAGGTGTCATCGTCCGAAGAAGTGCTGTACAAGTGAGGAATACAGGGTTTAAGATATGAGAAAAATGAGGACAACTTGCTCATTTCAGCTGTACAAATCGTTGGTGAAGAGACATACCAGTCAGTCTGCAGTTTATACAGGATGATTTGATTTGAATCTCAGAAATATCACCACATGCGTTTAAACCCTTAACCCCGTCTTGTCACACAACTTTTATTCTGAGATCGTAAAATCAACACTGCAAAAATACTTTTCTTACTCAGTATTTTTGTCTTGTTTAAAATGCCATAAGATATTGTCTTGTTTTCTGGAGGAAAAAATCTAAATGAAGTGAGTTGTTGCTTAAAACAAGCAAAATTGTCTTCCAGTGGGGTAAAAAATATATTGTTTCTGTTTGAATTTTCTTACCCCACTGGAAGACAATTTTGTTTTTAAGCAACAACTCACTTCATTCAGATTTTTTTTTTTTTTTCCCTCAGGAAAACAAGACAATATCTTATGGCCTTTTTTAGAGAGATCTGGACTGTCGACACTTGATAACTGCGGGCAATATGTATATCGTGTGACCTGCTTACCTGTTCTCTTTTTTCCTCAGGAATAAAGAGCAATTAACTCTTATCAACTCTCAGCCTAAAGTCTGAATAGGTCAGCAAGAGAGCTTCAGTATTGGTGTTTAGCACTTTAATCTGTAAACTCTGCTGGTTTTGCCAGTAGGTTGTACAGGTGCATCTCGATAAATTAGAATATCATGAAAGTGTGTTTTTGTTTTTTTTTTTCTGTAATTTAATTAAAAAAAGTAAAACTTAAATATATTCTAGATTTATTAGACATAGTAAAATATTTCCAGACTTTTTTTGTTTTCATGGTTACAGCTTGCTGCTCATCAAAATAAAAAAATCAGTATCTCAAATTATTAGAATATTTAATTTCAAGTTCTATTATATTACCATTCTCAGGGTATAAATACTGGGTTTAGGTCAGTAATCCCAACAGCAGTCATGGGGAAATCTGCAGACTTGACAGTTGTCCAGAAGACGATCATCAAGACCCTCTACAATGAGGGTAAGCCACAGAGGGTCACTGCTGAAAGAGCTGGCTGTTCGCAGTGTGCTGTGCCAAAGAATATTCATGGAAAGTTGACTGGAAGGAAAAAGTGTGGTAGGAAAAGGTGTACAAGTGAAAGGAATGACCGCAGGCTTGAGAAGATTGTCAGGTGACGCTGATTTAAGAACTTAGGAGAGCTTCAAAAGGAGTGGACTGAAGCTGGAGTCAGTGCATCAAGAGCCACCACACACAGATGTCTTCAGGAAATGGGCTACAACTGTCACATTCCACGTACCAAGCCACTTCTGAACCAAAGACAACGTCAGAAGCATCTTACCTGGGCTAAGGAGAAGAAGTGGTCCAAAGTCCTCTTTTCAGATGAAAGTAAATTTTGCATTTCATTTGAAAATCACTGTCCCAGAGTCTGGAGGAAGAGTGGAGAGGCACAGAAACCATGTTGCTTGAAGTCCAGTTTCCACAGTCAGTGATGATTTGGGCTGCCATGCCATCTGCTGGTGTTGGTCCACTGTGTTTTCTGAAGTCCACAGTCAACGCAGCCATCTACCAGAACATTTTAGAGCACTTCATGCTTCCTTCTGCTGACAAGCTTTATGGAGATGCTGATTTCACTTTCCAGCAGGACTTGGCACCTTCCCACACTGAACCAGCTTTTGGTACCTTTGGCAATGACCATGGTGTAACTGTGCTTGATTGGCCAGCAAACTCGCCTGACCTGAACCCCATAGAGAATCTATAGTCAAGAGGAAGATGAGAGACACCAGACCCAACAATGCAGATGAGCTGAAGGCCGCTATCAAAGCAACCTGGGCTTCATTACACCTGAGCAGTGCCACAGGCTGATCGCCTCCATGCCACGCCACATTGATGCAGTAATTCATGCAAAAGGAGCCCCAACCAAGTATTGAGTGCATAGAAATGAACATACTTTTCAGAAGGCCAACAATTCACTAAAAAAAAAAAACACCACTTTTTTTTTTTTTTTTTTTTTTAAATTGGTCTTATGAAGTATTCTAATTTGTTGAGATGGTGAATTGGTGGGTTTTTGTTAAATGTGAGCCAAAATCATCACAATTAAAAGAACCAAAGACTTAAAGTACTTCAGTCTATGTGCACTGAATTTATTTAATACACGAGTTCCACAATTTTAGTTGAATTACAGAAATAAATGAACTTTTCCACAACATTCTAATTTATTGAGATGCACCTGTATGCAACGTCTTTCTTTTGAAATGTTGGTCTGTCCAGCATTAAAGCCAAACACGTGCACTTATTTAGCAGATAATTTGAGATCACAAAGATCATCTGCTTGGTAATCACAACCAGCTGTGCTTATGTTTTTTTAACTGAGTGTTATCTTCATGTTCAGTGTTTAACTACTCATTGGTCATTGTGGTACATTTTTATTTTATGGTTTCTTGTTATTTTATGTTAATCTTTTTTAAAAGGCATTATCAGATTAATTTTGTTATTTTTACATTGTTTGTTTAGTCTTATCTGATTCATCAGAACGCCTCACAGTCATCTCAAACAGATTTCAGTCATTCTTTTGGTGTAAATGAAGTCTCTGCTTTTCTCAGGAATAGCAGGATGTTATAAAATTCTCGTGATTTGTTTAGGAAAATCTATTTAAATGTTACAAAGGCAAAACCTGAACACACAGAGCGCGGCACGCTGAGAGACCTTTAAACAGCAGCAGATTGCTTCCAATTTGAAGTACAAGACAGCCATTGAGATCTGATTTTAAGAGATGTGCATTACCCTATGCAGGCAAATGCCATTTGGTGCCTTTGGCTTCTTTTTTTTTTTTTTTTGCATGTACAAAACGTCTTATTGTACCTGCATCTGCAAAGTTGAAATTTTAAGCAATCAAGTTTAAGTTATTTTTTGATCAAATAAATGCAGGCTTGATGATATATGAAGAGTTTGGTTCCAAAATTAATTTGAGTAAAAATGTGTTTTCTTTACCAAGAAAGCGGCAAGATGAAAACCACTATTTTCTGTTTCAAACTTTCACATAGCATCTTTTGGTTATAAAAACATTAAAATCTAGATTTTGATTTTCAAAGGTTTATTAAAAACGGATTATTTTTTCCCCCAAAATGCAATAAATCCATGACACATTAAGACATAGTAAGTTGATTAACATATATGACAGCCTCTGAACTTTGCCAGTACTAATCTTATATACAGGCATTTGACTAAAAATACATTCAGTCGTCGCTCCCAAAATGAATTCAACGAGTCATCCTGTTAATGTTGTAAATTAATTATGTCTCCATTTGTCATTACCGATTAAAGAATATCTGGCGCCACCGCACGGTTAAAATAAACACATTTGCCGAGTACATTGGTATTAAAAACGGCTTTTAAAAACTGTTCATGATTCAGTTTTGGGGACCGTGACAGAAGTTTGGTGCTGTCGTGGAACAAGGAACAGCATTTTTCCTCCTCCTGACTCGAGTGCCTCATCTTCTTAATCTCCTCACGTAAATGATTACATTTCGATGAATTGCGTTTCTTCCCCACCGCAGAAACCACCACAGGTTCATCAATGCCGTCAAAATTATTCATTTTTCTGTTTTTGTTGATCACAAAGTACAAAGCAGGTAAGGAAATCTAGGATGCCGGGTGTATTCAGAGCGCCGCCATTACTGTTTACAGTGCGTGGAATGGTGCGCTGTGATTGGATGAGCGGATATATCTCATTCTGCAGAGAAGGGAGACTGGCATTTGTCGCGTTTTGAAAAGAAAGGGAGAAAACATGAAAGAATAACACGACGCAAAATTAATAAGTGACTTTTCAAAACCGACCAGATACAATACTGATTTTGGCGGAAACTCAATTCCTTTTTTTTTTTTTCTCTAAAAAAATGGCATTTATCGCGTTTTGGAACCAAACTCTTCATATATAGTTTAATAAATAAAAAATAAGCAGCAAAGGCAGTTCAGAAAATGTATTGAACAAAAGTGGGCTCTGCACATGGCTGACAGGTGAGCATAGTCGAAGGACAGGTGAAAAGTTTGGTAACCAGAATGAGTCCAGGAAAGATCAACAAATCCAGAGGAGAGATGCAAGCGCAGAAACCGTGAGGCATGAGTCCGAAACCTGTAGACATCCGGGACCAGAGAGGGTTGAACTGCAGGCACAGGTAAACTGGGCAGAGAACAGAGCAGATCGGAGCTTGACATGACAGGACTAGACCAGGACTGACCAGAGTGACTAGTGAGCAGACATGAGAAATCAGTCTTCTCAAAAAGTCCTGTGTGCGTGATCTCAAAATGGTAAAATGCTGATTATTTTTCATAAAAGGCTCTATTTATCTTACCTTCAAATTGATGAGACATAACCTTGAACAAATTACGACTTTGTAAAATTGTATACCACTGTATACCATTTTTTAAAAAAAAATGTTAACCAATTAGTTAAAATAAAGCAACAATGAACAATACTTCTGCAACATTTTATGTTAATGTAAGTTCAACATTTACAAATTCATGTTTAAAATCAGTTGGTGTACTTATTAACATGAGTTAGCACACTGTGAACAAATAAGAAAAAACAACGAACAGCCATGTTATTATTAACTAACTTTTGTAAAGATGAATAATTAATACTGTATCAAATATATTGCTCATTGTTTATGTTAGTTACTTCTACACAAACTAATGTTAACAAATGAGACTTTAAAGGCTTAGTTCACCCGAAAAATGAAATTTCTGTCATTTATTACTCACCCTCATGTCGTCCCAAACCCGTAAGACCTTATTTTTGTCTTTGGAACACAAATTAAGATATTTTTGATGAAATCTGAGGGTTTCTGATCCACACATAGGCAGCAATGTCATTGCACCTTTTGAGGTACCTTAAAAGAGAAATGATCTAAATGTTGCTGTGTCAATCTGCGTATCTATTTATGCTTACCAAAAAAATCCAGCTCTTGGCAAGGTGTCAAGACCTTTCCATGTCCGTGATGGCTCGGGTGCTGAAAATACAATGCAGAATCATATTTTTAATAATATTACTATCTGCTGTTATAGACAAATGACAACAAAGTTATAGTTCACAGTAAAAAATAAATAAATAAATAAAAATCTTTTTAGATAATTTCTTACTTGTTCTTGGTGAGGAGAGCAGGGCCTGTTGTATGGTGTTGATATTGCCTAAAAAAACGAGAGAGAGAGAGAGAGAGAGTGTTACTTACTTTTTTATTGTTACTGAGCCCTGCAGATGAGTTCAATTAACAATCTTTAAATTGTATTAAATTTAATAGATTCATTAATAGACCCATTTGACTGTTTACAAGAAAATACTTAAAATAGCGTATGCTTACCTTCATTGCTAGTTTTTATAGGAACACCCACCTGGAGGGTAAAACAAGGCCAAATTCAATATACACCTTTTTGATGATGCATACTATATATACAGGTCGAGCAAGCAGATGAGCCTAGAACATAAATGCAACGCACAGTTTGAGTTTGTCGGTAGGCATTGCATTTATGTTCTAGGCTCATCTGCTTGCCCAGTTAGTGTGTGGCGTTCATATTCTGGGCTCATCTGCTCGCCTGTATATACAGTAGTATGCATCATGGATAAACTGTATAAAGAAATTGATCTGTCAATCTCACTGTTTTATTACTTTAAGCTACTTAAGGTGAATACTCTACTGTTTAGTGATTGAAATACTGCAGCAGGTGCTGTTTATGGATCACAAGTGCCAGAAACGTGCATTTTACTCACAAATATTTTGTTTACCTTTTTTGAGACGCAATTGACAGGCCTGTCCTGCAGTTCTATGGATGTTTTGCCCTCCAGGTCTCTGCTCCAGTCGCCTGACTAAAAACTATGAGTAAGAAAATAGCCTGTTGAGTAAAGAAATAAAAGAAAATCAACATAAGAATAATTGCTTTATTCCAACCCTAGCAAAGATTTACATGATTATAATATTGAGTGCATAACACACACTACTGTTCATAAGTTTGGGCCTGTAAGATTTGTTTAATGTTTTTGAAAGAATTCACTTGTACTTTCCAAGGGTACATTCCTTGTATTTGATCAAAAATACAATATAAACAGTAATATTTAAATTATTACAATTTAAAATAACTAGCATTACAATTTGTAATTTATTCCTGTGATCAAAGCTGAATTTTCAGCATCATTACTCCAGTCTTCAGTGTCACATGATCCTTCAGAAATCATTCTGATATGATGATTTGATGCTCAAGAAACATTTATGATTATTTTCAATGTTGAAAACAGTTGTGCTGCTTCAGATTTATGTGGATTACATATCTATATGTATATTAATGAATACATTAATCCAAGGACCCATCAAATTTAAACATATATGACAGTAAAGAATTCATTCATTAAAAATTAATCTTACTGACCCCAAACTTTTGATCGGTAATGTGAAATGCTACACTGTTGGCCTGATGAACAGCTTCTGTAATAATAAACAAGGTAAACAATACTGTGTTTCTCGATGGATAGCATTTAAGATGGTTTCTGTGTGTGAGGTTACAAACGTTTATGTTAGTTTCTCAAAAATGGACTGACGTTAACCATTAACAGTGGAGTCGCTGTCTGTTCATAAAGTGCTAAAATGTCAACCATTCATCACTTCAAGTAATTTTTTCTTCACTAAGGCTTATAACTTTTGCCGTGGTGTTGAAATATTTGAATTTACCTAACCAGAAGTCGTCTGTTTCTTACAAATCTTCTGTTGCCAAATATCACAAACAATGATAGGAAATCTTGTGACTTTACATATAAAAATGGAACTTAGTTCAGATATATCAATATAAAATGTCCACATGGAACACAAATAAAGTAGGTTTGGGTATCTAAATATAGCCTACTTTAAAACTTTCTGTTTGCCCTATGTATCTAAAATAACCTTTTTTTTTTTAGATAAATATTATTAGAAATGTTTTCTAACAATATAAATCTTTACTGTCACTTTTTTTTAAAATCAATCTAACTCATCATTGCTGAATAAAAGCATTAACGTCTTTAAAAAAATAATCCACACTTTTGAACGGTTTCTATTTTTTTATTAATACAAATAACGTTGATGATGATCAGCATATTACATTGATTTCTGAAGGATCATGTGACACTGATGACTGGAGTAAAGATGCTGAACATAAATAATATTTTAAAGTAGCCTATATGAAAACAGAAAACCATTATTTCAAGTTTGACAATATTACGGTTTTTTTTTTTTTTTTAATTATTATAAATATTTTATATATAAAAAAAAATATTTGAAACGCTCTGCATTTGTTTTGGAAACGCTTAAAAGAGTTAAAAGAGTTCTCCAACTCAAATCTCACATCGAGAACGTAGTTAGTGATATCAGCCGAATAAAACCGCTTCTGGTAATAGCACAGCTTTATTGCAGCAAATCCCAAATCAGCAGTAGTGTTTTTGTTTTTTTAAATAAATATTATTAAATTATAAAAAAATCCAATATAACCCTGCCTCATGTCTGAGGCTGTAACACATATGTAATAAAAATGGCACACACATTTAGGAAACTGAATAAAGAGGAGATATGAAAAGGAATTGAAATAACTTTTAGTTCTCATTATGCATACAGTTATAACAGATGAATGTTGCTTTAACAATTTTCCATAAAGGTCCTCAGACGATGTGTCGTTATCAGATCATGCGGTGATTTACAGCACATCATGTCTAATGTGTAAACGACAGGACTAACTTGTCATGTGACACTGAAGACTGGAGTAATGATGATAAACAGAAATAAATGCAGAAATAAATTGTATTTTAAAGTAGCCCATAGTAAAAATAGAAAACCATTATTTTACATGGTGATAATATTTCACAGTACAAAAGCATCTTTTGTGAGCTGTAATGTGTGACTCCATTAACACTCGATGTACTGTCGTTTACACATTAGAGATGAAACTCTGATAATCACTGCATCATCTGTTAATGACACATTCTCTACATAACAAATGCACTGGGAGACTTTATGACTTTATGGAAAAGTGTGAAAACAACAACCATCTCATTAATTCATCAAACTTTTGAATCAAGCTTATTTTTTGAGGTATTCATTGACTTGATTTCACAGAGGTTTTCCTATATATATATATATATATACAATGGAAACGCTAATCATTTCAGAGATCAGAGTGTCAAAACTGCTCAAAGACAAACACATTTGTTTATCATTTTTTGAATTACTATTTGCTATGTTCTATTCCAAAACGTCAGTAATTTTTTATTTATTAATACTTTTATTCAGCAAAGATGTGTTAAAAGTGATATTATATATTGTTAGAAAAGATTTGTATTTTGAATAAAAGCTGTTCTTTTAAATGTTTTATTCATCAAATAATAAACTGTTCCCTGACAAGGGGACGGGCCGAGACACAGGGGTGTGGCTACACGTCTGGCTGGCACAGCATTGGTGGGCTCTCACAGTAGGCGGGACAATCCCGCCCACACCACCAAGGCAGAATAAATACTGGAGGTAAATCACGCCTCCCTCACTCTTCTTCGAGATGGCTCCCAGAGTTTGGATCGTTGGTAGCTCCATCATTCGCAGGCTGCACGCTCACATCCGTGAGCAGCACCTCGACCAGAACCTTGGTCTGCGCTGCAAGATCACCTGGGAAGGCAGTGGCGGCAGACTCTGGGAGCAGCTGCTTCCAGAGCTCCGTTCTCTCAGGTCCAGGGGTCCTGCTCCTGACATTCTGGTCATCCACCTCGGTGGGAACAGTCTGTGTCGGGAGGGCTGCAAACGCCGTGATTTGCTTCGGCAAATGAAGGCTGACCTGGAGGAAGTCTTCCGGATGTTTCCGAGAACAAGGGTGCTGTTCTCGGACATTCTGCCCCGTCTAAGCTGGCGAGGTCAGACAGGCCGGACTGCCTACGGCGTCGACAGAGCCCGGCGGTGGCTCAACGGGGCGATATCTGGTTTTTTATCAGAGAGGCAGATGCTCTGTGTTCGTCACCCCAACATTGGCTTGCCTCATCTTAGCAGAGACGGAGTTCACCTGAGCCCAGAGGGAAACGAGCTGTTGCTGAGCAACATCCGAGAATCTCTGCAGGTGGAACTCTGGAGATGAAGCCGAATTAAACAACAACAACAACAAAAAACAGCTCTTTTAAGAGCTACCCACTAAATAATAAAGAGCATTTTCCTTTAAGTCTCCTGTTAGGATTGATATTTTGTTTTTGTTTTCTTCCCTCTTCTCTTTTTCTTTGTCTTTACTTTCGTTTCAGCAGGGTGATGCGGGTACCTGAGTGGTCAAGTCTTTTGCCAATCACCGTGACGCGTGGTTGACGACAACGCGCGGCGTCACCAATGAGGGCGCCGTAGTTGATGATTAAAGAGCGCACCTGTGTGGGAAGCGGGAGCTCTCTGGCACGCCACATATTCTTTGTTGTTTGGTGGTTGACTCGCGTGCTTGTTTTGCCCTGTACCATCTTTGTGTTTGATACCTGTTGGTTAAGTCTGTGTTCTTTGATAAGTCGGTGTTAATGGCCATTCGATCTTTCCTCTCTGGTGTTTCTCGCCGTTTCTGTTATCTGGTTGATAAAACGACATTACTAAACGGGGAAAGAGATAAAGAACAGGTAAGATATCACGTGATATACATGTGCCACACTGAGCTATCAATTTTTGTATAGAACACTAGTTTAGTGATACGTGCCACTTTTTGTATTTTTGGTTTTAATTGAACAAAAAGAAAGACCTTCAGCGTCCAAGACGCCCTAAATACACTACCCTTACGTAGGGTTTTTTTTATTTTTTTTTTTTTTTGTGAATATTGGTGGTTGAGTTAGATTAGAAGTTTTGCTTTTGTTTTCGTTCTTTTCTCTTTTCCCCGTTCTTTTGTGAATTATTTTTGGCTTGGTTAACGAATGTATATAACTAAAATTTATGTAAATATTTTTTGGATTAATTGGTATTGGTTTCACTATAATAAACACAAACGTTGCTGACTTAATGGTGTGTAATTATTTTCCAGTACACGTTCAATGTTAATGTTGCACCCTTGTTTTCCCTAAACAATTTCAACACATTCGCAAATTTCTATATATCCTAATTATTGTTAATATGTAATTCATTTTTCCAGGAGCTCTTTGCTTCTACCTTCAATTAAATTGCTAACAGTGATTGTAAATTAATTGCCTAAATTATTACATTATTAGCTAACTGCATTCTCTAAATTATAATGTTGACATGCATTCTCTGTAAAGCTGCTTTGAAACGATATGTGTCGTGAAAAGTGCTATACAAATAAATGTGACTTGAACAATTTAAAAGGTTTGTAACACTCCTCACATCACCTATTTTGTTTAGAATATATTGACACGTTGTTTCTTACAAATCTTCTGTTGCCAAATATCACAAACAATGATAGGAAATCTTGTGACTTATAAAAATGGAACTTAGTTCAGATATATCAATATAAAATGTCCACATGGAACACAAATAAAGTAGGTTTGGGTATCTAAATATAGCCTACTTTAAAACTTTCTGTTTGCCCTATGTATCTAAAATAACCTTTTTTTTTTTTTTTTAGATAAATATTATTCAGAATAGAAATGTTTTCTAACAATATAAATCTTTACTGTCACTTTTTTTTTAAATCAATCTAACTCATCATTGCTGAATAAAAGCATTAACTTCTTTAAAAAAATAATCCACACTTTTGAACGGTTTCTATTTTTTTATTAATACAAATAATGTTGATGATGATCAGCATATTACATTGATTTCTGAAGGATCATGTGACACTGATGACTGGAGTAAAGATGCTGAACATAAATAATATTTTAAAGTAGCCTATATGAAAACAGAAAACCATTATTTCAAGTTTTACAATATTACGTTTTTTTTTTTTTTTTTTTAATTATTATAAATATTTTATATATAAAAAAAATATTTGAAACGCTCTGCATTTGTTTTGGAAACGCTTAAAAGAGTTAAAAGAGTTCTCCAACTCAAATCTCACATCGAGAACGTAGTTAGTGATATCAGCCGAATAAAACCGCTTCTGGTAATAGCACAGCTTTATTGCAGCAAATCCCAAATCAGCAGTAGTGTTTTTTTTTTTTTTTAAATAAATATTAAATTATAAAAAAAAATCCAATATAACCCTGCCTCATGAGGCTGTAACACATATGTAATAAAAATGGCACACACATTTAGGAAACTGAATAAAGAGGAGATATGAAAAGGAATTGAAATAACTTTTAGCTTTAACAATTTTCCATAAAGGTCCTCAGACGATGTGTCATTATCAGATCATGCGGTGATTTACAGCACATCATGTCTAATGTGTAAACGACAGGACTAACTAACGAGTGACTAGTGTTAATGGAAGTCATTCAGCTCACAAAAAATGGTCAGATTTTTAATGTTTTTAAAAGTCTCTTATGCCCACCAAGGCTGCATTTATTTGATTAAAAACAGCATTATTGTGAAATATCATTACAATTTAAAATCACTGTTTTCTATTTTAAGCATGATTACTCCAGTGTCCAGTGTCACATGATCCTTCAGAAAGCATATTAATATGTGAAGAGTTTGGTTTCAAAACGCTATAAATCCAGTTTGATTAATTTGAGTAAAAATGTGTTTTCTTTACCGAGAATGTGGCAAAATGAAAACCACTATTTTGTGTTTCAAACTTTAAAATAGCATCTTTTGTTTATAAAAACATTAAATATTCAAATCTAGATTTGGATTTCCAAAGGCTTATTATAAAAAAAAACGGATATGCAATAAATCCATGACACGTTTTTTTTTTTTCCTCCAAAATGCAATTAATCCATCGATATAAAAGTTATTTTTCATATTGAAAATACACAACAAAGTAAGTTGATTCACATATATGACAGCCTCTGAACTTTGTCAATACTAATCTTATATACAGGCATTTGACTAAAAATAGAGATCATATTCTGGGCTCATCTATTTTTTTGCACATAGTATACTTTATTAGTGTGATATTTAGTGAGTTTGGTCCGTTAAAATCACTGTCTTAGTGCATTAAGCCACGTTAAGCGTTTTAGAACGTCCCCAAAACGGGACAAACGCCAGTCACCCTTCTCTGCAGAATCAGTGGCGGAGCCAGGATTTTTTCATAGGGGTGGCCAGCAACCAGTCTGGGGTGGCACAGGAATCTTCATTATTTTAAGAAGAAAATGTAATGTACTGGACTGTGCCTACAACACAACTGAATACAATTAATTTGTTCTTAATTGTAATTGAGATCATGGAAGGCTGAGTGAATTTGACCATTTAAAAAACAAAACAAAACAAAAAAACTTACCTGCAGACTGCAGGCATATTAATAAAGGGGCTCACACTATAGCTAAATTTCAACTTGTTCGTTCAGCTTGTTCTGGTTCTCAAAACTCCTAATAGCGTGTGCTCCATTGTTGCATCTTCATAGATGAGACATGCAGATAACTGTAGTTCAAAAATTATTTAACCTTCAGTGAATTTATGTATAATCAATGACCTGTTCAACAATTCTGAGTTTGTCTGTTTCAAAAACTAAAGAAACATGTCACGTGACACTGCAGCCTGGTCTCATTGTTAATACGTAGGTATTAATACGTAACTTTCAAAGACACAAAACGTACATTTTTGTACGTTTAGAAAGGTGCTAAAACGTACAATATTGACGTAATTATGGCACTAAAACGTAAAAATACTTACGTTTTTACAGCAAAAAAAACGTAAAATATTTACGAATCTTATCATGTCTTAAAGATATATGTATAATTTCCCTTTTATCGTTTTGTAGATAAATGTAAGATCCCTAAACCCCATCCCGAACCTAAAAACCTACCCATTTTATACAGAATGTTAAAAGAATAAAACATAATGGGCAGAAATGTGTAGGAAAATGACAATTTTAGTAAAAATATAACATTAAAACGATATTTTGAGCCACTAATCCTACACCTATCCCTAAACCTACCCATAACCATTTCTTTAAACTACCTACTAATATAAATAAAAGAGTGACAGACAAACAAGCGTAATCACAATCATTTTTTTTTTTTTTTTTTGCGAAAATGTCAAAAGTGGTACCAAAAGTAGTTCAAATGCTGATGAGTTCCAGTCAGTCTTCTCTGGCGGTAATTATTTTTATAGGGTACAGAGCAGAATTTAGCTTATTAATCCATGAAAATATGATAAATCCGGCTTCTCTCCGTGAAGGCGCGCACTCATTTCAAATGTCAATCCACTGAAACACGGCATGTCGCAATCTGTGACAAAGCAGGTGAGAACCAATGAGCGTTTGATATCAGTGCCGTAAACCATGTCGTAACGCTTCTCGAGGGTGGCCCCACTTTCAATTTGAATCATAACGAGCGCGAGCTTTGACTGTGACGGGCGCTGTTGCTGAGAATGAAGATGAAGATCGGCGGATAAAGGGCTGAATTTGGATCTGTTCCTTACAAACATATGGATTCTAAAGATTGGGAGTACAGCGAACAAATAAGATTGATGTGATTTGTGAATTTATGTTGTGTTTTGGTGTATCTTATGGTTGTATTGTCAGTCGCTGCAGGAGAAAACGCCTTTCTGTGTCTCACAGCAAACACACTAAATATTACAAAATGGTTAAACAATTACAGAAAATTTATTCATAAGGTTTTAAATTGTAGTCTTGTTTAACATTATGCAATCCTCTGAAATGAGCAGCACAAGTCACGAACAGAAATGTTATTTCATATTAAGTAGATGAGTAAACTGCTTTCAATAAATTAGACTAAAAACAACATTAAATCATTCAAGCCACGATTTTAATATGAATACATGGGAATTCATATACATTCACACTTTACGTTACATGATTTACGTTTTTATTGCTGTTAATACGTAAGTATTTTTACGTTTTAGTGCTATAAATACGTCAATGTTGTACGTTTGTGTGTATGAAAATGTAAGTAAATGTACGTGTGGTAGAGCCACAATTTACGTAAAAATACACACGTTTTCTCATGAGATCACGTTGGACACTGACGACTGGAGTAATGATGCTGAACAACAGAAATAAATTGTATTTTAAAGTAGCCCATAGTAAAAATAGAAAACCATTATTTTACATGGTGATAATATTTCACCAGTACAAAAGCATCTTTTGTGAGCTGTAATGTGTGACTCCATTAACACTCGATGTACTGTCGTTTACACATTAGAGATGAAACTCTGATAATCACTGCATCATCTGTTAATGAGACAGTGATGTTGTTTCTTACAAATAATTTGCTTTGCAAAACAAGTGTTGATCTTCCCAACAACAACAACAAGTGGTTGTTCCCAACAACCCAGTTAAATTTATCTTAAACTTGTTGCAGTTAATAACTGATTTTTGTTCTCAAGATTGTTTATAAAAAAAGAATGATATACAACAAAGCACAGCTTAAAAATAAAAATAAAGATTCCAAAAAAAAAATGTTTATTAAGAATGAGAAGAATATTAAGATATCTTGAATACTTTTAGAGTAACAGGCATGGAAACTTTAGAAAAAGAATATTTATGGCACTCAGGTGTGTTCTATGCATTTCAGGTGATAGAAAAAAGGAGATGCATTTCTAGTTTCAACATTATTTGTTCTTCAGATATTCCTCTTTAAAATAAAAACAGCATCGGCTGTTTGTATAAAAGTGACCCACATTTGGATTTTGACCACTGAAAATGTGTACATTCAACCAATTTACTGATGGGACCGCATTAAGATCTCCATATCTCTGAGATTGAACCATCGAGAGCCTTTAAAATGAAGATACCAAAAGAAAAGTTTGTTGAGAACCAGAATCTTTTTTTTTTTTTTTTTGACTTTAGATAATTAATAGGAATATTGATAAATCACATTATGAAATAAATGTTTTTCTCCAAAACATGTTGGCCACAATTATTGGCACCCTTTTATTCAATACTTTTTGCAACCTCCTTTTGCCAAGATAACAGCTCCGAGTCTTCTCCTATAATGCCTGATGAGTTTGGAGAACACCTGACAAGAGATCAGAGACCATTCCTTCATACAGAATCTCTACAGATCCTTCAGATTCCAGCTCCATGTTGGTGCTTCTTCTCTTCAGTTCACTCCACTCATTTTCTATAGGGTTCAGGTCAGGGGATTGAGACAGCCATGGCAGAAGCTTCATTTTGTGCTCAGCGACACATTTTTGTGTTGGTTTTGATGTTTGTTTTGGATCATTGTCCTGATGGAAGATCCAACCACGGCCCATCATTGGATTTCTAGCAGAAGCGGTCATGTTTTGATTTTTTTATCTGTTGGTATTTGATAGAATTCATGATACCATGTATCTGAACAAGATAGGCCCACAACATATTTATCTGATCAAAAATACAAGGGAAAAAACAGCAATATTGTTTAAAATAATGGTTTTCTATTTTAATATACTTGACAATATAATTCATTTCTGTGCCATGGCACATGATCCTTCAGAAATCATTCTGATATGCTGATTTATATTATTAATGTTGGAAACAGTAGTGCTGCTTAATATTTTTTATAACCTGTGATATTTGATGAATAAAAAGATTTATATTGTTAGAAAAGATTTCTATTTTGAATAAATGCTGTTATTTTTAACTTTTTATTAATTAAAGAATCCTGAAAAAAGTATCACAACAGGTTATAAAAAAATATTAAGCAGCACAACTGTTTCAAAAATCATCATATTAGAATGATTTCTGAAGGATCATGTGACACTGAAGACTGGAGTAATGATGCTGAAATGATGCTGAAACTCCCTGAAAACAATATATATTTGGAAAAAAAGGTCCACTTACACCAAAGCACAGTGGATCCTAGGTCACCATCACAATCCCATGGGATAGACATTTACATGGCTGCACTGTAGTTTTGCCAAGCACTTGAGTAATGACACATTAACTGGACTGCTGGAATTGAATTTAAATTTATTTGATGAATAATTCAACCATAACATTCAATGTGTATTTTGTTTTCAAAAACTGTTTCATTTATACATAGAAGAATGGATAGCTAAAGTGCTTTAAAACCAGTGTAGGTCTGTTGTAAATAAAATATTGCATTAGGTTTTTCCCCTTCTCAAAAATAAAACAGCAATACTACATGAACATGTGCATAGGTTAACTGCATCAAAATCAATGTCCCAACAAGTCCAAACAACAGGTCAAACTATGGTACTGTAACTTAACTTATAGACATGGTGTCTTTGTGTCAACTGTGTCGGATTTCATAGATCTAAACAAGTTCAAAACCAAACTCAGAAGTGCCAATGCACATAAGGAGTTTGTCCTTAAAATGGCTGAAATCCGTGTAATGACCTGGTAAGCGTAGCATGTTGAAGCAAGTGGAGGACTTCGGCATGTCAGCATTAACAACTTTCACTGCCATCTTTCCATCTGGCACTTCCCACCCCAGCCACAACTTTACTAAGTGCTCAAGGTCAGAGCTGGATGCTAGATAAAGACAAAACAAAACAAAAACAAACAAACAAATTAGTAGATGAATTCCTAATACAAGTAGTTGTTCTTCCTAACAGTCAGCCTTACCTCTTTCCTATTTAAGAAATAGAGTGGAGGAAGTCTGATGTCAAAACCCCACCCCTGGTTCCCTCAAGATTTTCTTAATGGGGTTTAATGAGTTCCTTGAATTTAAGAGTAAAATAAGTTCTGTGATGAACATAACGTGACAATACTTTGAGAGTTTGTTCTACAATAAACACGGCACACTCACACCCCAAGCACACTGTAGAAGAAAAAGCATCATCAAGTTATGTTTACCACAGGCTTTATTTTACTCAAATTATAAAACCCCATAGGAAAATCTCAAAGGAACAAGTGATGAAATAGTCTTTCCTGATGTCATCCCTGCCACCACACCATTATATAATCCAGGTCATCAAACATGTAGTCATTGTAAATTAAAGCAAATTGTACGTGAAATACAGACCTACATAAACAGGATTCCCACTCTTTTTTTCAGCGATCATTTTCCAGGACATTTTCAATTTTACGATAGCAGGAATAAAATACAAGGATCACACTCTAAAGTAATATATTGCTCTCTAAGTCTTTAAAAGGCGTAGCTACAGTTTGTTGCCATAACTTAACTATAAAATTCTTTTTTTATATGAGCTCTTAATCATACATTATGACTATGGAAGCTTAAAAAAAGTTAATTGCATCTTTTTATCTCGCTATTCTGACTTTTTTTCCCCCCTCACAATTGCGAGTTGCAGAATCACAATTCTGACTTTATATCTTCACAAATCCACAATTATGTAAGCTCGCAATTGTGAGAATTTTTTTGAATTTGTGAGATAACGAGTTCCCTTTTAAATCACTGCAGCGCAATCTCACGAAGTTCTGCACTGTTGTGAAAAGCAGTTAATAGCATTAGCTAACTGCTGCAAGTGGCAACACAAGACTAAACACCATTGAAAATAATACTCTCACATGTCAAACCTCAGCATTCCGGAACATCGCACTTTCTGCAAGTGATTTCTGCAGGTAATTGTTTTTGGCCAGTGATAAACTCTTTGTTCTTGGCTAAGAAAAAACTGAAGAACTTTTTAAAAAACTATGGTCTCAATGAAGTGATGCAAATCCACACTGCCAGCAGATACAGGGAAGCAGCATCTGGAAACAATTATAGTATATTTCTGTTTCAACATCTATCTATAGCTATAAACTGATGTGTATATGTATTACACACACACACACACACACACACCTACCTATCTATAGTGGTGGCCAAAATTCTTAAATTAAATCATGTTTTAGAAGAAGTCTGAAATATTTTTACAAATTTAAAATTACACTTTACTATATATTCAGTTAAAAGTTATGTATTCCTGGGATCAAAGCTGAATTTTCAGCATCATTACTCCAGTCTTCAGTGTCACATGATCCTTCAGAAACCATTCTGATATGATGATTTGATGCTCAAGAAACATTTATGATTATTATCAATGTTGAAAAAACAGTTGTGTACAACTTTTTCAGGGTTATTTGATGAATAGAAAAGTTCAAAAGAACAGCATTTATCTGAAACGGAAAGCTTTTGTAACATTACTGCTACTGTTCGAAAGTTAGGGGTCAGAGTTTTTTTTTTTTTTTTTGAAAGAAATTAACACTTTTATTCATCAAGGGTGCATTAAATTGATCAAAAGTCACAGTAAAGACATTTATAATGTTGTTTCTATTTCAGATAAATGCTGTTCTTTTGAACTTTCTATTCTTCAATAATCCTGAAAAGAAATTGTACACAACTGTTTTCAACATCGATAATAATAACAATAATAAATGTTTCTTGAGCAGCAAATCATCATATCAGAATGATTTCTGCAGGATCATGTGACACTGAAGACTGGAGTAATGATGCTGAAAAGTCAGCTTTGATCACAGGAATAAATTATATTTTAAAATATATCCAAATTGAAAACAGTTATTTTAAATTGTAAAAATATTTCACAATTTTACTATATGTGAATTTTCATATTCTTTCGGAAAGATATCCACATCTTTCCTTTCGATCAGCAGTGGCCACACTCTAGTTTCTTTGAGTCCTTTACGTATTTGTTTCAACTGCGTCCAATGACCTATAGTATTGCACTGAATATCAAGCTGTCCTTGACCTTAGTCTTGCTTGGGATCTTCCTGGCCCAACATCACAACTGAGTTCAGCCTCTCCATCAAGCTCCATGCAGAACAGTATAAATGAATTAAAAAAAATTATGAATTGTTTCAATTACTGATTATGCTACATACCAGTTTTATGGTTTCACGAATAACTGTAGCAGTCTCGGGTGAACCTCCTAGAAGTACATGGACTATTGCTTGGCTGACTCCAGCCATCCGAGGTCCACCATGTTGGAAAGAGTGTCCTATCATGCGTCCTGCAACTAGGAACAGAAATTGTGATGATGATGATGGAACAAGATGACCTGGTTCACCTTCAAAGAGACATGTCCTTGCAGTATTAAAACAATGGGCTTAAAGTAATGCCGTTCGGTGGCAGAGCAGTGGTGTCCAATTCAATTTGAAGAGGAGCTATGTAAAGAACTCCTTTAAAACCTTGTGTTGCTGTCTTCAAATGCTTGGCACTGTACCCATCCTTCTTATAAAAAAAAAAAAAATGCATTGGATCCTGTGGTGGGTGAACGCTCGACTGGCCCCTGGAGAGCAGTGGTTCCTCTCAGTCATCCAGCACCAGCATCTCAGTGGGCCAGGTGAGTCATTAAAAATGTAACAATTCCACTTGTATGTATGGAATAAGATACAATGATTATGACTACAGTGGAAAAACAAAAAACAAAAAAACAATACAGATTTAGTATTACTGGTTGGCAGTAATGTGTGCTGTGGGACACCACATCCCAGGATGCACTGGGGGTAAACAGACATGACGACACACAACAGAAACAACAGTCCCTGATAAGCCGGGAGGCTTGTGTGCTGGAGGACAAGAGGTCTGCGTGATTTTGATTAATGGGCTTTCCTGCTGAAGGACTTGAGGGGGAAACAGTGGTTTCTGCAGGACACTGGGCGTCTGGTGATGAGGCGTCTTCCTCCTCCTATTACCCATCCAAGAAACGGGCCAGTACAGTAAAAAATTCTTTTATTGAGGCACACTCTCTCAATTGAGGAAACTATTTGTTTTCTCAGTGTAGCCGAGCTGTGGCGGTGCCAACTAAGCAGGCCTCAATCTGACCCAGCATACTCCCGTCAGATCTCAATGCAAGCGATCTGGCAGAATAATCCAAACATTTCCGTAGTGCTGTTTAAAAAAGTGCTAAGTCTTGATTAAAACCATGTACAGCACAGAGGTCAGAAACGAACTCCCCGTCACTCGTCACTCATGGCTCCACCTGCAGCCGGAGTTCCGAGTCGTCTCTGTCATCTCTGGGCTTTGGTTGAAGACGCAGAACTTAGTATATTCTGGATAAAAAGATATAAAAGTGATGCATAAGCTTTATGTTAAAATCACAAAGAAAACATTTGAAGTAAAACTTAAAATAGACAAAAACAGGCGACTCTCATCTTTTCTTTCCTTTTAAATCTTTTTACAAGAAATCCCTCAGGTCATAAAGATCTTTGTTTTTCCACCTTCACGAAGAGACGAGTGCTATCTTTATGTCTTCTTGTTCACCTAAATGCCAAGTAATGTATCTGTTTCCTTGCTTTACCCAAGGCAAAAAAGCCATGTGTAAACTGTGTAACAGAGACTTTAAATTATATGCATTTATGGTGAAATTACGTATCAGGCTCTTAAGATTTAATATTTTATTTTAGGCAGGCAACCACCGTACTCATCAGCAGGACAGTAAGCTGTCATTAAACAGTGCGGAGATTTTTAGACGGAGATTATTGTATTAGTTGCCCTTGTTTTGTTAATGTTTTGTTTGATTAGAGTTTGAAGAGTTTTTTTTTTTTTTTTTTTTTTTTTTAAATAAATATTTTATATAAAAAAAAAAAAAATAAAAAAAAAATTGAAAACGCTCTGCATCTGTTTTGGAAACGCATACGATCCCGGTTAAAAGAGTTCTCCAACTCAAATCTCACATCGAGAACGTAGTTAGTGATATCAGCCGAATAAAACCGCTTCTGGTAATAGCACAGCTTTATTGCAGCAAATCCCAAATCAGCAGTAGTGTTTTTGTTTTTTTAAATAAATATTATTAAATTATAAAAAAATCCAATATAACCCTGCCTCATGTCTGAGGCTGTAACACATATGTAATAAAAATGGCACACACATTTAGGAAACTGAATAAAGAGGAGATATGAAAAGGAATTGAAATAACTTTTAGTTCTCATTATGCATACAGTTATAACAGATGAATGTTGCTTTAACAATTTTCCATAAAGGTTCTCAAAACAAACATTAAAAAAAAAAAAAAAAAAATTACTTTGTGATTTAATAATTCATGCATGAAAGGGTTAAATATTAAAACAGTTCTTTTACACTGTAACAATATTTCACAATAATACTTTTTTACTGTAATTTTTAATCACTTCTTTCAAAAAGATTTTAAAAAAAAAGCTTCATTATTCCAAACTTTTGGAATTATGATTGGCTGGCCTCTTTGTATGTGAAACTAGTTGCAGTATTACAAGATTACATATGAATACTGGGGTTTACCGTAGTTGTGTGGGGTAAAGTTCCGTCCATCCAGGAGATGACAGAAGCACCGCTGAACACGCAGGACACGATCAGACTCGAGTTTTGGTCTTCACCGCGTAGAAGACGAACACCAGCAAACTGACAGCTACCAGATAGAAACAAAATCATCATTATAGCTGGACTTTCTGCACTTTATTAGTTCTTTAATATCGTGACATAATTAATGTGGTGATGAGGAGTCTCATTTGGTCTAGTTTTAGTAACATTAACCTGCAGTTTTGACTGGAGAGCAGCTTTCACTCTCTGAGCTTTGGACTCGAGACGTGGAGACCCTCCATCCCCGGCTCTCTTAAAAAGCTCCGGAAACCACATCCATAACCCATAGCACAGAGAGCTTTACATCATTCGATCATACTTACTTATCTGTATGAAACTTATCGTAATCCAAAATTAAGTTAGCTAATCACAACAGATTTAAATCTAGAAATCTTAAAGGTACAGTAGCAAAAACAGCCTGTGTGAAGGTTAGCCAATCAGAACAGAGCTCATTTTAAATTTGGATTTATAGTTTATCCTACTTTACCTGCATACTATGGAAGCTTGTTGACTCTACTGAATAAAAAATAAAAAAGGTAATTGCAACTTTTTATCTCAAAATTCCGCCTTTTTTTTCTTGCATTTGGGAGTTATAATGTCAGAATAGAGAGATATACAGCCAGAATTCAGTCTACCCAAATGAAATGCAGAAAAATAAAGTCAGCAGAACGACGCTTCTGGAAGCCAGCGGTCCACTGAACAGCTGTTTCACGGGGTCCAGTGCCTGTAAAAGAAGAAGCAAGGCCATCAAGACCTTAGTAAGGCTTTATGACATCTTGAGCTGCTACTGGGTCTGTTTTTCTCTTCATCGTCTTTGGGTCTGATCACAAGACCTACTGCCTGTTAACACAAACACACACACACACACACACACACACACACACACAATATACAAAAAAGGAAAGAAAAAGATAAGTAGAACTTACCAGACAGCATTGTAGAGACGCTCCTCTTTCAGCTCAGTTTACCTACTTTAAGTTTAGTCTATAAAACTGGTGAAAAAAAAAAAAGTTTTTAAATCAACTCATCTACTACACTCCACCAGGATATCAACCTCTAGAGATCTAGTCATATTCAACATACATTTTACATGATTAATAATGCATTTTGTCCATATTAGTGGACAATAGCAGGGGTTCTGTGTCTTCATGAGCCCGTCGAAGCATAACATTTCAGATCAAAGCATTTATGAGTCTAAAAATTTGACTTTTGTTCCCATGATCACATGTTTTAATATTTATACTGAATAAAAAAGTATTGGTACTAAAAAGAAAAGAATGAAATTAAGCAATGGGTTAAGGGAGATTATTTATTATTTTAAAAAAAGAACTATATACAAAGCACAGCATAAAACATGAACAATAAAAGAAAGTAAACTATTGAACAAACAAGAACACACAAATCAATCAATACTAATTAACAACCAAATAACAATAAAAACTCTTAGGAAACATGGGGAAAACTAGAAATTAACAAGATTAAAAGTTACATGAAAGCATAAAACAACGTGAAACCAACTATATACACACAACAAAACCAAAGCAACAGCAACCTAAATAAAACAAACGCAGTGTGCTGCTCTTCTAGGGCTTCTCTCTCCACTGGAGAAAGAAGCCCCTCTGTACTATGGCTTTGCTAAATACCCCACGGAGCGTGAGCAGAAGCTGCCGCCTTCGCTGACTTCCTCCAGAGTGACTGTCTAAATAATGAACAAATACAAAAACACATTAACTACAAACAAAAGTTAAGAACTCAGAAACTGCAATGAAAACTGTAAAGGTAAAGCGTGTGCTCATACCTGGTTGCCCAGACAGCATATCTGTCCTACATGTCCTATGGTGTGGAGCTGTGCCACTCAAACAGGTCACAATCTGACACAGAACACCCCTGTTCAGCTCCTCTGAGAGCGCCAGAACCGGCCTGGTCTGCTCTTCTTCAGGCAGAGTGGGTGCAGCCTGGAGCACATCTACCAAATACAGGAAAAATTAGCATTTGCATACAGTTTTGAATGCATTTAGCAAAAACATGTTCATATTTATACACCTCGTTGAGCCCTCTTGGATCACCTGGGATTGGCAAGTCCAGATTGCCCGGTCTGGTATGTTGCCAATCTGTTGGTCTGACCGCTCTCTTGATCATCGTCCTGGCAAGAGGAGAGTCTGTAAAGAAAATCTAAAAAAAAAAACAAAAAAAAAAGAACAAGCGGTAATCTCATTGACTGTGCTAGTGATGAGCCGGTGAGTAAAAAAAATAAAATAAACTTACCTTGTGTTAATAATGATGATGATGATGATGATAATATGAGCCTCGGGCCCGAGCCGAGCGAGACCCGCGTGTAGGAAGCCAGCGTGTCACAGTTCTCCATCCGGGGCTACCTGGTTGATCTGGAAGTAGCATATGCACTTCTTTACTCATGCCGGTGCCGCTGCATTCACCTGAAACAATCAGGACAAACTCAATCACAAGTGAGTGCACTGGAGCTACAATGTCCCAAACATCACCAGCGAAGAGGGCAACAAGACTGCTGAGAAATCCAAGAGTGCGGAGAACTTGAGCCACGAATCACAGAGAGAACGAGCCGTCTGAACGATACTGCTGCTTCAAGGTATGTTAGCCATGCCAAAGAGCCAAATAGAAACATGACTGAACAGATATAACACGGACAATAGCTGCTGCCTCCTGGTTCGACTCTGTTCGGTCACTGGATCACATGTCGCATGTGTCGTCAGAGTTTGGCCCTGTCCAAGATGCAGCGAAGAACCATCTGTACAATGCATCACTATTGACATTTCTGGACAAGATACTGACATAATCAAGGCATCACAGAGCTGTTACAGTCCCATTCTGGTTATCGACATGATCAGTGCCTTGAAGCAGCAGTGGCTGGTTCAGACGGCTCGTTCTCTCTCTCTCATGGCTCAAGAACTCCGCACACGTGGAATAGACAGACCACCTCATGATCGATCGGCTTGGTGTTGTCCTCCACATGTGATGCTGTCGGACTAATAAAATGATTGGCATAAATATAAGCCCACAAGCCTCCTGGCTCATCAGGGACAGAGCCCATAGCAGCGATGTTCAGGTACCTGGCACATCTCTGCTCCGGTCCAAGACAAATCCATCTTCCTGGCACCTGTTTTCAATTTGCAACAACAGTTTTTATTATTAAATTATTAACTGTGTTCTTCAGAGAACACGTGTGTGAACGAGAAGACGGCCACACAGCTGCTTTATGGCAGAAGTATAAATGAGTGTGAAGCTGCATTCATTACATCTACACAAACACCCACACATGAATCGAGCACGATTTACTATTTCGTTCCCTCGATTTGCTCAATCATGCGCACGATATGAAAAAATACTATAGTAATTTGTATACTACAGTGTTTTTGAACCATGGGGCTCTGTATATCTACACAAATAAAACTCAAGTTTCTGGTCTTACAGTTTTTGTAATAATCGCTAGGACAGATTTGTCAAGAATTTGGCCATGCTTTCAAAACACTAAGTTACACACAGTTTTCCTAAGAAATAACGTTTAAAAAAAAAAAAAAACAAGACATCAGCGCGAGTAATAAAGAAAATGCGGTTCACAATCAGAAAATAACGACATAACATTGAACAACCTCTGGTGTTGTTTTATGTAAACATGTTATTTACAATGATTTTGTGAATCTGCACTTACCTTCCCTTCGTCTGATGTAAATCTCTCAGAAAATACCGGATGCTGTCAGCGCGCGCAAGATTTGAATGGAGCACGAGCGGGAATAAACGACTCGAAACAACGTCGGGCTAGAAAATAGTTGATACAAAATAGAATAAAATTTGTGGTTATGTTCTGGCAAACATGGTTTTTAAAACAACTCTACGAACTCACATTTACCATTTAGATTTTCTCTCTCCGCCTCAGAACAGAACGCTCTCTGCTGCTGCGCGAAAGCGATTAGAATAAAAGACTAATTATATTGACGTGCACAGCTTGTGTTTGATGTTGAAAATGATGTTAAACTAAATTAGATTTAATTTGAAAGGTTAGTAGCATGAAACTTAGTATATTTACTAGTTGCCATATCAACACCATCGGCTGTATTTTCCTCAAGATAAAATACTAAAAAGCTTTAATTCCAATCTGTCTCTGTCTGATTCATCTCATCACATAAGATATCAGTAACTAAACCCGTTTATTTATTTATTTATTTATTTTTATATTTAACTTTAACATTAATATGTTACATACTCTTTTACATACTTTAAACAGCATTAATAGAGGGTCGTAACATACAGGAAATACGTCATCTAAGTAGACAAGTGGTCAAGTGCAAAGACCGTTTTTCCTGCTTAAAATTGGTCACTTTATCAATATCAATAAACATTTTCATTTGGCATTTTCATGTAGAAAAAGGAAATATACTTATTGAAAACATCTATTTATTTAAGTAGAAACTTGAACAAACACATTTATCTATTTTTTAATGTATTAAAAGTTTTATATTTAATAAAAAGTATTTTTTATTAAATTACTACATTTTTATTTACCGTCTGCGCCCGGACGCGTTCAAAGCATACTAAACCACGGATGCCAACACATGCGCAGTACAAATTTTTTCTGTACTTTTACCAGACATCGTAGCCGTTTCTCAATATGCATTCTTGTCTGTACTTGTGTTCTTGTGGACTTGTGAAACGTCATCAGTTGATTACTGTTCCAATTCAAAGTTCACATCTAGCCAAGTTCAAATCCCCGGATTAAACATGATATAATTTGTTTTTTGTATATCTAATCGTTGTAGCCTACTGAAGGGGGGTGGATTCTGGAAACCACTGCCGCTTCAATATACATCTTTTAAGTTATTAATCAACATTTATCTTTCTGATAAAGAAAGGCTTCTTCAATGTATGTTAAAGCATTTATTTTCCTTTTCAAACACTAGAAAATAATTTTGAATATCGTCTGTACCTCTCAGGAGCTGTGGACGGCGGCGGCGGCTGGAGCGGGCCTCGGCGGCGGCTGGAGCGGGCTCATTGGCAGTGAGGGCTGGCGAGGGGTCTGAAAACGGGGTCCAGTCCATCCCCTCATACTCAACCAAAAGACCCACTGACACTGGAACGGGCTGCGCGGAGGCAGAAAACTCAGGAGACTGGGGCTGCGCGGAGGCAGAAAACTCAGGAGACTGGGGCTGCGCGGAGGCAGAAAACTCAGGAGACTGGGGCTGCGCGGAGGCAGAAAACTCAGGAGACTGGGGCTGCGCGGAGGCAGAAAACTCAGGAGACTGGGGCTGCGCGGAGGCAGAAAACTCAGGAGACTGGGGCTGCGCGGAGGCAGAAAACTCAGGAGACTGGGGCTGCGCGGAGGCAGAAAACTCAGGAGACTGGGGCTGCGCGGAGGCAGAAAACTCAGGAGACTGGGGCTGCGCGGAGGCAGAAAACTCAGGAGACTGGGGCTGCGCGGAGGCAGAAAACTCAGGAGACTGGGGCTGCGCGGAGGCAGAAAACTCAGGAGACTGGGGCTGCGCGGAGGCAGAAAACTCAGGAGACTGGGGCTGCGCGGAGGCAGAAAACTCAGGAGACTGGGGCTGCGCGGAGGCAGAAAACTCAGGAGACTGGGGCTGCGCGGAGGCAGAAAACTCAGGAGACTGGGGCTGCGCGGAGGCAGAAAACTCAGGAGACTGGGGCTGCGCGGAGGCAGAAAACTCAGGAGACTGGGGCTGCGCGGAGGCAGAAAACTCAGGAGACTGGGGCTGCGCGGAGGCAGAAAACTCAGGAGACTGGGGCTGCGCGGAGGCAGAAAACTCAGGAGACTGGGGCTGCGCGGAGGCAGAAAACTCAGGAGACTGGGGCTGCGCGGAGGCAGAAAACTCAGGAGACTGGGGCTGCGCGGAGGCAGAAAACTCAGGAGACTGGGGCTGCGCGGAGGCAGAAAACTCAGGAGACTGGGGCTGCGCGGAGGCAGAAAACTCAGGAGACTGGGGCTGCGCGGAGGCAGAAAACTCAGGAGACTGGGGCTGCGCGGAGGCAGAAAACTCAGGAGACTGAGGTTGCTTGGCGGCCTTCTTCCTTTTCCTCTTTAGCCGTTTGGGCCCAGCGGAGGAATTTTTGTTGGCCATGCGAGGTTTTGGGTCCGGCAGGACACCGGGGAAAAGCTCACTGGAGAGGCAGGCGGAGGAAGATGGAGATTGACGAACCGGCACGGGAGAAGCGGGGACCTCGGAAATGAAGAATAAACCCATCTTCCTTGTAGACTTCCAAGCTGTTTAGGTCCGTTATTCTGTTACGTGCTGTGCTGCATAGATGAGGCGAATACAGAAATCCACAATTATATGGGCTTTATTGAACAGTCCAGGAACTAAGAAACAGCATGAACAGACATATCAAACAAGATAACGGACAAGGAGTGCAGGGAATGAGTCCAAAAGGGAGTGCTGACAAGGACAACAGGTGCTGGGAATCCGGGGAGATGGCGGGAAGACTGATGAGGGAAGTGCAGACAGGTGTGCGGAACAGGAGGATTCTGGGAACTGGAGTCCGGGAAGGCGTGGATGTAACAATATTAATATGTTTAATATTTTTTAAATATAAACAAAAAGAGGCAGGGTTGTTTAATATTTCGTTTTGTTATAAATACTATATATGCAGACATTGAAGATAATCAGTGAACGCGTTCCTGAACCACATTTGTGAGGCTATTAATATATTTTTTTTGTTCGTTTGTTTGTTTGTTTTTTAAATAAATTGAAAAGAGGCAGAGTGGTGTTTTATAACACATTTTGTTTTATTGTTGTCTAAAATATACACAGAGATAACCGGAGAGCTGAGTGACATTATCAAGTATGCTGCTGTGCCATTTGCTGAATCACCGGACTTGTGTTCTCCCGTTCACGGGAGTCCGTTCTCCTGAGTTGAACTTGCCAAGTCCTAACTACCAAGGATGCAACTCTGAACTTTGCGAACTTGGTATTGAGAAACGCCTCGTGTCATCAACCGGACATTCGCTGTGCAGGATCGGAGAAGAAAAATAGTGCATTCACCATTGCAACATAGTTCAGAAGATACACCAAGAGAACAGGAAGTGTTTACTCGTCTTGTTTTTGAATCGCTCTTTACACACTCTTCTTCGACGACTGCGGATTGCGCTCAGTACTGTGCGTATTGCTGTCCGCACGATCTCGAAATTTGAGAAGGGTCTGGCTGCCAGACCATGGGCGAGTGGAGCTCCACTCTCGAACAGGAAATACGTCACCTCCACTTGTGTTTTACTAACGTCTACACCTACCCCAACCCTAAACCTACCCTTACAATAATGCAAATACAGTAATTAAATGACGCAATATTGATGTGCGCATGCCCAGCGGCCACAGTAGCTAGCTCCTCTAGTGGAGGTGACGTATTTCCGCCCTTAAGTGGAACTCCACACGCTGCAGCCAGCCCCTAAGGCGACATTTGGGCTGCACGCGGACGGGGCGTGCGGCCGGCCGCGAGTATACCCGGGGCTTAAGTTACCGAAAGCGAAACCACAAACAAAACACTCGAACTGTATGACATGACAGACAACTAGTTGTCCAGTTCCGTTCACACAGCTCAAATATTCCGAGAATGCAGTTGTGAGTCCTGAAAATGTACGGGTGTGAGTTCGGTTATAGAATGCGTAAATAACCGTACTGTATGTGAACATAACCATATTAAGGACTCAAAGACAGGAGTGACTACCGTATTCTGCTGCTGTGTGAATGTGGCCTGAAAAAGCTCAAAATTATGATGTTGAAAAAAATGCCACAAAGTTTTTTTTGTTTGTTTTTTTTTTTTTTTTTTTACAAACATAAGACTGACCTAGCAACAGAAGGCATATAAACGATTAAATACAACTAACCTTTGTTCCAGTAATGGCTCGGTTGAGTTTGGGTACTGAAAAAATGGCACATATATGTGTGTCGTCATATGTGGACATAGCCTACCTTGGTCTTCCCTTCAGGACCATCTGTCACTTCATCCACTGTAATGTAAATTACAAAGAGAAAAATGTTATTGTTATTTAGATATTTTATTAAAAACATTTTCCATTTTGTTTCCTCCTACTAGTTCTAGGCTTAAACCCCAAGGGAATACTCAGTTTCGAATAACTGAGTATCCACTGAAATTGACATTACACAGGACAACATGTTGTATTTATTTAGCACTTACAATTAATTATATCTATGTCCAGTTACCGAACCATTAGTAACATGTCAGATTTTAAATTAGAAAAGCCATTAGAAATTAATTTTCACCAACAATGAATGCATGTAAAAAATAAAATTAAGATATTAGCAAGGTATTTATTTATCTCTCTATTAGACATGAAAATTACACTTTTGGTTTCACAATAACATAGTGAAACATAGTCATATTTATATTGTTTGATGCCACAATACCAAATTCTCTGTGATTTCAAAGCCTTTCAAATGTTTAACAAAAAAGTAAAAATACTCAAATGGTTTTTGAAATTAACATTTTTACTAAAATTAGCAGATATAATTACCTACTTGCCTTACCTTCTAACAGATGATGTTTTCTTTTTTATTAAAACCATAAAGATCAAGTTATACCAAAAAAAAAGTAAATTTACATAAATTAACCTTAGATTGTATTAATTACAATCATCCCTTAACTACTTCGTGATAATATAGTGGCCTCTAAACTTCTATTTAAACTGACCAGTAATTCATTACAACATTGTTTACTTGTAACTGCTGAAGCTAAACCTTGACCCCCATTGGCCTGCCCCAACGTCCTACTATTGGTTGAACCACAATGATTGATATGTTTTGAACAAAGTCAATGCCATCACACTCACCAACAATCGGTTTTGCTGTACTTTTGCTAAACAACCGAACTCGCTGGAGTGCACACTATTGGGAATCTGTGTTGCAGATTTTGGCACATTTGTCAGAAGGAAACTTTAGAGTCTAGAAAGTCATTGTAGCTAAAGACACAAGTCTCACCATGTATTTCAAATCCGAGAATGATCTAATTATTTTTAGATGATGCTATTTAATTTTTTAGAGACTTTCTATTTGTGCAAACCACAGAAAACATGAGGTATGAACTGAAACATCTAGTTTGTTTCTGCTAATTGTCTGTAAGGGCAGAATTTTCAAACCCAACTTTTGCCTACAGCTCAGACGTAACCATGAGAAATGTGCAAAAAAAAAAAAAAGATTTAATTTGTTAAATATTTAAGTACTTCAGTAATTTATTTTTGTTGAATACTATGCTGCCTATGTGTGGATCAGATACCCTCGGATTTCATCCAAAATATCTTAAATTGTGTTCCGAAGACGAACGAAGTGTTACCAAAAGAAAGATTACCTTAAAAGAGAAATGATCTAAATGTTGCTGTGTCATCAATGAATGTGTGTATATTTGCTCTGTATTAGTAAATTACGACCATTTTTCAGATATAGTGTATTGTGTAAATCTGCGTATCTATTTATGCTTACCAAAAAAATCCAGCTCTTGGCAAGGTGTCAAGACCTTTCCATGTCCGTGATGGCTCGGGTGCTGACAATACAATGCAGAATCATATTTTTAATAATATACTTAAAATAGCGTATGCTTACCTTCATTGCTAGTTTTTATAGGAACACCCACCTGGAGGGTAAAACAAGGCCAAATTCAATATACACCTTTTTGATGATGCATACTATATATACAGGTCGAGCAAGCAGATGAGCCTAGAACATAAATGCAACGCACAGTTTGAGTTTGTCGGTAGGCATTGCATTTATGTTCTAGGCTCATCTGCTTGCCCAGTTAGTGTGTGGCGTTCATATTCTGGGCTCATCTGCTCGCCTGTATATACAGTAGTATGCATCATGGATAAACTGTATAAAGAAATGGATCTGTCAATCTCACTGTTTTATTACTTTAAGCTACTTAAGGTGAATACTCTACTGTTTAGTGATTGAAATACTGCAGCAGGTGCTGTTTATGGATCACAAGTGCCAGAAACGTGCATTTTACTCACAAATATTTTGTTTACCTTTTTTGAGACGCAATTGACAGGCCTGTCCTGCAGTTCTATGGATGTTTTGCCCTCCAGGTCTCTGCTCCAGTCACCTGACTGAAAACTATGAGTAAGAAAATAGCCTGTTGAGTAAAGAAATAAAAGAAAATCAACATAAGAATAATTGCTTTATTCCAACCCTAGCAAAGATTTACATGATTATAATATTGAGTGCATAACACACACTACTGTTCATAAGTTTGGGCCTGTAAGATTTGTTTAATGTTTTTGAAAGAATTCACTTGTACTTTCCAAGGGTACATTCCTTGTATTTGATCAAAAATACAATATAAACAGTAATATTTAAATTATTACAATTTAAAATAACTAGCATTACAATTTGTAATTTATTCCTGTGATCAAAGCTGAATTTTCAGCATCATTACTCCAAGCTTTTGATCGGTAATGTGAAATGCTACAATGTTGGCCTGACGAAGAGCTTCTGTAATAATAAACAAGGTAAACAATACCGTGTTTCTCGATGGATAGCATGGGTTTCATGTTTACCCCCTTGTATTTAGATAATTAAAGAGTTTTAGGGCACAAGGACATGTCCATGTAGCATGTTAATCTAACCACAAAACGGCTTACTCTGAGTCTGCACTGTTACCCGCTAAAATGTCATGGTTCCTACACATGATAACAAATAATGTACATAAGCGACTTTGCGCACCTCCGGGCGGGTGCCACCTCACCCGTTTCTAGTTTCGCACCACCACCGTTCAGTTTGGTATATGCCCTCCGTTCCTTCCACGATGCCCAGGACGGCGCATCGTCTCCGGCCTGGCTTCTGGGAGTTACCCAAGCTCCCAGAACCACCACCATACAGTTTGGTATATGCCCTCCGTCTCCTTCCACGATGCCCAGGACGGCGCATCGTCTCCGGCCTCGTCCCTGGAGGTGAGCCCATCCTCCGGGCGGGTGCACCATAACCCGTTTCTAATTTCGCACCACCACCATACAGTTTGGTATATGCCCTCCGTTCCTTCCACGATGCCCAGGACGGCGCATCGTCTCCGGCCTCGCTTCTGGGAGTTCCCCAAGCTCCCAGAACCACCACCATACAGTTTGGTATATGCCCTCCGTTCCTTCCACGATGCCCAGGACGGCGCATCGTCTCCGGCCTCGTCCCTGGAGGTAGGCCGATCCTCCGGGCGGGGTGAGTGCACACCAAAAGACTTAGTGCAATTTTCGAGCACGGACTCGTTTTTTTGACAAAGTCCGAGAGAGCACATTCTCCCCAGTACCGCGATGGCCTCGTTTCGACGCTTCTGCGCTAGACTCGAGTTCCAGACCGGGGCTCAATCCGACGGCGCCCGGGGACAGGCCATCTCGGTCGGATAGGAAAAGCAGCATGTAACCCCTGGATCTTTAGAAAAAATAAAATAAACTTACCTTGTGTTAATAATGATGATGATGATGATGATGATATGAGCCTCGGGCCCGAGCAGAGCGAGACCCGCGTGTAGGAAGCCAGCGTGTCACAGTTCTCCATCCGGGGCTACCTGGTTGATCTGGAAGTAGCATATGCACTTCTTTACTCATGCCGGTGCCGCTGCATTCACCTGAAACAATCAGGACAAACTCAATCACAAGTGAGTGCACTGGAGCTACAATGTCCCAAACATCACCAGCGAAGAGGGCAACAAGACTGCTGAGAAATCCAAGAGTGCGGAGAACTTGAGCCACGAATCACAGAGAGAACGAGCCGTCTGAACGATACTGCTGCTTCAAGGTATGTTAGCCATGCCAAAGAGCCAAATAGAAACATGACTGAACAGATATAACACGGACAATAGCTGCTGCCTCCTGGTTCGACTCTGTTCGGTCACTGGATCACATGTCGCATGTGTCGTCAGAGTTTGGCCCTGTCCAAGATGCAGCGAAGAACCATCTGTACAATGCATCACTATTGACATTTCTGGACAAGATACTGACATAATCAAGGCATCACAGAGCTGTTACAGTCCCATTCTGGTTATCGACATGATCAGTGCCTTGAAGCAGCAGTGGCTGGTTCAGACGGCTCGTTCTCTCTCTCTCATGGCTCAAGAACTCCGCACACGTGGAATAGACAGACCACCTCATGATCGATCGGCTTGGTGTTGTCCTCCACATGTGATGCTGTCGGACTAATAAAATGATTGGCATAAATATAAACCCACAAGCCTCCTGGCTCATCAGGGACAGAGCCCATAGCAGCGATGTTCAGGTACCTGGCACATCTCTGCTCCGGTCCAAGACAAATCCATCTTCCTGGCACCTGTTTTCAATTTGCAACAACAGTTTTTATTATTAAATTATTAACTGTGTTCTTCAGAGAACACGTGTGTGAACGAGAAGACGGCCACACAGCTGCTTTATGGCAGAAGTATAAATGAGTGTGAAGCTGCATTCATTACATCTACACAAACACCCACACATGAATCGAGCACGATTTACTATTTCGTTCCCTCGATTTGCTCAATCATGCGCACGATATGAAAAAATACTATAGTAATTTGTATACTACAGTGTTTTTGAACCATGGGGCTCTGTATATCTACACAAATAAAACTCAAGTTTCTGGTCTTACAGTTTTTGTAATAATCGCTAGGACAGATTTGTCAAGAATTTGGCCATGCTTTCAAAACACTAAGTTACACACAGTTTTCCTAAGAAATAACGTTTAAAAAAAAAAAAAACAAGACATCAGCGCGAGTAATAAAGAAAATGCGGTTCACAATCAGAAAATAACGACATAACATTGAACAACCTCTGGTGTTGTTTTATGTAAACATGTTATTTACAATGATTTTGTGAATCTGCACTTACCTTCCCTTCGTCTGATGTAAATCTCTCAGAAAATACCGGATGCTGTCAGCGCGCGCAAGATTTGAATGGAGCACGAGCGGGAATAAACGACTCGAAACAACGTCGGGCTAGAAAATAGTTGATACAAAATAGAATAAAATTTGTGGTTATGTTCTGGCAAACATGGTTTTTAAAACAACTCTACGAACTCACATTTACCATTTAGATTTTCTCTCTCCGCCTCAGAACAGAACGCTCTCTGCTGCTGCGCGAAAGCGATTAGAATAAAAGACTAATTATATTGACGTGCACAGCTTGTGTTTGATGTTGAAAATGATAAAACTAAATTAGATTTAATTTGAAAGGTTAGTAGCATGAAACTTAGTATATTTACTAGTTGCCATATCAACACCATCGGCTGTATTTTCCTCAAGATAAAATACTAAAAAGCTTTAATTCCAATCTGTCTCTGTCTGATTCATCTCATCACATAAGATATCAGTAACTAAACCCGTTTATTTATTTATTTATTTATTTTTATATTTAACTTTAACATTAATATGTTACATACTCTTTTACATACTTTAAACAGCATTAATAGAGGGTCGTAACATACAGGAAATACGTCATCTAAGTAGACAAGTGGTCAAGTGCAAAGACCGTTTTTCCTGCTTAAAATTGGTCACTTTATCAATATCAATAAACATTTTCATTTGGCATTTTCATGTAGAAAAAGGAAATATACTTATTGAAAACATCTATTTATTTAAGTAGAAACTTGAACAAACACATTTATCTATTTTTTAATGTATTAAAAGTTTTATATTTAATAAAAAGTATTTTTTATTAAATTATTACATTTTTATTTACCGTCTGCGCCCGGACGCGTTCAAAGCATACTAAACCACGGATGCCAACACATGCGCAGTACAAATTTTTTCTGTACTTTTACCAGACATCGTAGCCGTTTCTCAATATGCATTCTTGTCTGTACTTGTGTTCTTGTGGACTTGTGAAACGTCATCAGTTGATTACTGTTCCAATTCAAAGTTCACATCTAGCCAAGTTCAAATCCCCGGATTAAACATGATATAATTTGTTTTTTGTATATCTAATCGTTGTAGCCTACTGAAGGGGGGGTGGATTCTGGAAACCACTGCCGCTTCAATATACATCTTTTAAGTTATTAATCAACATTTATCTTTCTGATAAAGAAAGGCTTCTTCAATGTATGTTAGAGCATTTATTTTCCTTTTCAAACACTAGAAAATAATTTTGAATATCGTCTGTACCTCTCAGGAGCTGTGGACGGCGGCGGCGGCTGGAGCGGGCCTCGGCGGCGGCTGGAGCGGGCCTCGGCGGCGGCTGGAGCGGGCCTCGGCGGCGGCTGGAGCGGGCCTCGGCGGCGGCTGGAGCGGGCCTTGGCGGCGGCGGCGGCTGGAGCGGGCTCGTTGGCAGTGAGGGCTGGCGAGGGGTCTGAAAACGGGGTCCAGTCCATCCCCTCATACTCAACCAAAAGACCCACTGACACTGGAACGGGCTGCGCGGAGGCAGAAAACTCAGGAGACTGGGGCTGCGCGGAGGCAGAAAACTCAGGAGACTGAGGTTGCTTGGCGGCCTTCTTCCTTTTCCTCTTTAGCCGTTTGGGCCCAGCGGAGGAATTTTTGTTGGCCATGCGGGGTTTTGGGTCCGGCAGGACACCGGGGAAAAGCTCACTGGAGAGGCAGGCGGAGGAAGATGGAGATTGACGAACCGGCACGGGAGAAGCGGGGACCTCGGAAATGAAGAATAAACCCATCTTCCTTGTAGACTTCCAAGCTGTTTAGGTCCGTTATTCTGTTACGTGCTGTGCTGCATAGATGAGGCGAATACAGAAATCCACAATTATATGGGCTTTATTGAACAGTCCAGGAACTAAGAAACAGCATGAACAGACATATCAAACAAGATAACGGACAAGGAGTGCAGGGAATGAGTCCAAAAGGGAGTGCTGACAAGGACAACAGGTGCTGGGAATCCGGGGAGATGGCGGGAAGACTGATGAGGGAAGTGCAGACAGGTGTGCGGAACAGGAGGATTCTGGGAACTGGAGTCCGGGAAGGCGTGGATGTAACAATATTAATATGTTTAATATTTTTTAAATATAAACAAAAAGAGGCAGGGTTGTTTAATATTTCGTTTTGTTATAAATACTATATATGCAGACATTGAAGATAATCAGTGAACACGTTCCTGAACCACATTTGTGAGGCTATTAATATATTTTTTTTGTTCGTTTGTTTGTTTGTTTTTTAAATAAATTGAAAAGAGGCAGAGTGGTGTTTTATAACACATTTTGTTTTATTGTTGTCTAAAATATACACAGAGATAACCGGAGAGCTGAGTGACATTATCAAGTATGCTGCTGTGCCATTTGCTGAATCACCGGACTTGTGTTCTCCCGTTCACGGGAGTCCGTTCTCCTGAGTTGAACTTGCCAAGTCCTAACTACCAAGGATGCAACTCTGAACTTTGCGAACTTGGTATTGAGAAACGCCTCGTGTCATCAACCGGACATTCGCTGTGCAGGATCGGAGAAGAAAAATAGTGCATTCACCATTGCAACATAGTTCAGAAGATACACCAAGAGAACAGGAAGTGTTTACTCGTCTTGTTTTTGAATCGCTCTTTACACACTCTTCTTCGACGACTGCAGATTGCGCTCAGTACTGTGCGTATTGCTGTCCGCACGATCTCGAAATTTGAGAAGGGTCTGGCTGCCAGACCATGGGCGAGTGGAGCTCCACTCTCGAACAGGAAATACGTCACCTCCACTTGTGTTTTACTAACGTCTACACCTACCCCAACCCTAAACCTACCCTTACAATAATGCAAATACAGTAATTAAATGACGCAATATTGATGTGCGCATGCCCAGCGGCCACAGTAGCTAGCTCCTCTAGTGGAGGTGACGTATTTCCGCCCTTAAGTGGAACTCCACACGCTGCAGCCAGCCCCTAAGGCGACATTTGGGCTGCACGCGGACGGGGCGTGCGGCCGGCCGCGAGTATACCCGGGGCTTAAGTTACCGAAAGCGAAACCACAAACAAAACACTCGAACTGTATGACATGACAGACAACTAGTTGTCCAGTTCCGTTCACACAGCTCAAATATTCCGAGAATGCAGTTGTGAGTCCTGAAAATGTACGGGTGTGAGTTCGGTTATAGAATGCGGTTGAATGCGTAAATAACCGTACTGTATGTGAACATAACCATATTAAGGACTCAAAGACAGGAGTGACTACCATATTCTGCTGCTGTGTGAATGTGGCCTGAAAAAGCTCAAAATTATGATGTTGAAAAAAATGCCACAAAGTTTTTTTTGTTTGTTTTTTTTTTTTTTTTTTACAAACATAAGACTGACCTAGCAACAGAAGGCATATAAACGATTAAATACAACTAACCTTTGTTCCAGTAATGGCTCGGTTGAGTTTGGGTACTGAAAAAATGGCACATATATGTGTGTCGTCATATGTGGACATAGCCTACCTTGGTCTTCCCTTCAGGACCATCTGTCACTTCATCCACTGTAATGTAAATTACAAAGAGAAAAATGTTATTGTTATTTAGATATTTTATTAAAAACATTTTCCATTTTGTTTCCTCCTACTAGTTCTAGGCTTAAACCCCAAGGGAATACTCAGTTTCGAATAACTGAGTATCCACTGAAATTGACATTACACAGGACAACATGTTGTATTTATTTAGCACTTACAATTAATTATATCTATGTCCAGTTACCGAACCATTAGTAACATGTCAGATTTTAAATTAGAAAAGCCATTAGAAATTAATTTTCACCAACAATGAATGCATGTAAAAAATAAAATTAAGATATTAGCAAGGTATTTATTTATCTCTCTATTAGACATGAAAATTACACTTTTGGTTTCACAATAACATAGTGAAACATAGTCATATTTATATTGTTTGATGCCACAATACCAAATTCTCTGTGATTTCAAAGCCTTTCAAATGTTTAACAAAAAAGTAAAAATACTCAAATGGTTTTTGAAATTAACATTTTTACTAAAATTAGCAGATATAATTACCTACTTGCCTTACCTTCTAACAGATGATGTTTTCTTTTTTATTAAAACCATAAAGATCAAGTTATACCAAAAAAAAAGTAAATTTACATAAATTAACCTTAGATTGTATTAATTACAATCATCCCTTAACTACTTCGTGATAATATAGTGGCCTCTAAACTTCTATTTAAACTGACCAGTAATTCATTACAACATTGTTTACTTGTAACTGCTGAAGCTAAACCTTGACCCCCATTGGCCTGCCCCAACGTCCTACTATTGGTTGAACCACAATGATTGATATGTTTTGAACAAAGTCAATGCCATCACACTCACCAACAATCGGTTTTGCTGTACTTTTGCTAAACAACCGAACTCGCTGGAGTGCACACTATTGGGAATCTGTGTTGCAGATTTTGGCACATTTGTCAGAAGGAAACTTTAGAGTCTAGAAAGTCATTGTAGCTAAAGACACAAGTCTCACCATGTATTTCAAATCCGAGAATGATCTAATTATTTTTAGATGATGCTATTTAATTTTTCAGAGACTTTCTATTTGTGCAAACCACAGAAAACATGAGGTATGAACTGAAACATCTAGTTTGTTTCTGCTAATTGTCTGTAAGGGCAGAATTTTCAAACCCAACTTTTGCCTACAGCTCAGACGTAACCATGAGAAATGTGCAAAAAAAAAAAAGATTTAATTTGTTAAATATTTAAGTACTTCAGTAATTTATTTTTGTTGAATACTATGCTGCCTATGTGTGGATCAGATACCCTCGGATTTCATCCAAAATATCTTAAATTGTGTTCCGAAGACGAACGAAGTGTTACCAAAAGAAAGATTACCTTAAAAGAGAAATGATCTAAATGTTGCTGTGTCATCAATGAATGTGTGTATATTTGCTCTGTATTAGTAAATTACGACCATTTTTCAGATATAGTGTATTGTGTAAATCTGCGTATCTATTTATGCTTACCAAAAAAATCCAGCTCTTGGCAAGGTGTCAAGACCTTTCCATGTCCGTGATGGCTCGGGTGCTGACAATACAATGCAGAATCATATTTTTAATAATATACTTAAAATAGCGTATGCTTACCTTCATTGCTAGTTTTTATAGGAACACCCACCTGGAGGGTAAAACAAGGCCAAATTCAATATACACCTTTTTGATGATGCATACTATATATACAGGTCGAGCAAGCAGATGAGCCTAGAACATAAATGCAACGCACAGTTTGAGTTTGTCGGTAGGCATTGCATTTATGTTCTAGGCTCATCTGCTTGCCCAGTTAGTGTGTGGCGTTCATATTCTGGGCTCATCTGCTCGCCTGTATATACAGTAGTATGCATCATGGATAAACTGTATAAAGAAATGGATCTGTCAATCTCACTGTTTTATTACTTTAAGCTACTTAAGGTGAATACTCTACTGTTTAGTGATTGAAATACTGCAGCAGGTGCTGTTTATGGATCACAAGTGCCAGAAACGTGCATTTTACTCACAAATATTTTGTTTACCTTTTTTGAGACGCAATTGACAGGCCTGTCCTGCAGTTCTATGGATGTTTTGCCCTCCAGGTCTCTGCTCCAGTCACCTGACTGAAAACTATGAGTAAGAAAATAGCCTGTTGAGTAAAGAAATAAAAGAAAATCAACATAAGAATAATTGCTTTATTCCAACCCTAGCAAAGATTTACATGATTATAATATTGAGTGCATAACACACACTACTGTTCATAAGTTTGGGCCTGTAAGATTTGTTTAATGTTTTTGAAAGAATTCACTTGTACTTTCCAAGGGTACATTCCTTGTATTTGATCAAAAATACAATATAAACAGTAATATTTAAATTATTACAATTTAAAATAACTAGCATTACAATTTGTAATTTATTCCTGTGATCAAAGCTGAATTTTCAGCATCATTACTCCAAGCTTTTGATCGGTAATGTGAAATGCTACAATGTTGGCCTGACGAAGAGCTTCTGTAATAATAAACAAGGTAAACAATACCGTGTTTCTCGATGGATAGCACGGGTTTCATGTTTACCCCCTTGTATTTAGATAATTAAAGAGTTTTAGGGCACAAGGACATGTCCATGTAGCATGTTAATCTAACCACAAAACGGCTTACTCTGAGTCTGCACTGTTACCCGCTAAAATGTCATGGTTCCTACACATGATAACAAATAATGTACATAAATAACGAACACATGTCAAAATGAAAAACACAGATACTTACAAGACCAAAAGCAGGAAAGAATTTGCTTCAACATTTGCTCTTGCTTGCTGTCCGACAGTTGTAAAATGGTGGAAATGTTCATCGCGAGATCTGGGAACAGTGATCTCTACTAACTAACAAGTCTCGCGTTGCCAGTAGTCATGTCTCAGTAGAGCCACAGTTGCCATCTAGCGGTTGAGAATTGTAATTGTCAATTTTTATGTAACTTAAAATTAAAGACAGTCATATAATGTGTGTAAAAAAAAATAAAAATAAATAATAATAATAATAATAATAAAATAAAAAAGTTTTTAGGCAAACTTTAAGTTGGCTTGAAAAAGCCGGTCCAGAAAGTTTGAAGTAGTTTTAAAAGTTTGAAGTTTGAAAGTTTGAAAGTTTAAGTTTTAGTTTAGTAGTTTAAAAGACAGACAGACAGACAGACAGATAGATAGATAGATAGATAGATAGATAGATAGATAGATAGATAGATAGAGTCAGGGTACTCTGAGTGGTTGCAAGGGTTTTATATGGTTGCTGGGGTTTTGCTTTGTGGTTGCTAAGGTACTAGGGGTGGTTGCTAGGGTGTTGCTATGTGGTTGCTAAGGTATTTTGGATGGTTGGTAGGGTGTTGCTATGCGGTTGCTAGGGTACTCAGGGTGGTTGCTAAGGTGTTGCTATACGGTTGCTAGGGTACTCGGGGTGGTTGCTAGGGTGTTGCTATGTGGTTGCTAGGGTACTCAGGGTGGTTGCTAAGGTGTTGCTATACGGTTGCTAAGGAATTCTGGGTGGTTGCTAGGGTGTTGCTAGGTTGTTCTAGGTGGTTGCTATGAGATGGTAGATAGATAGATCGATTTAGTTAGAAAGATATGATCGAAATAGTCAGATAGATAGAGAGATAGATAGAAATGGTCAGATGATAGATAGATAGATAGATAGATAGATAGATAGATAGATAGATAGATTAAATGAGTTTATGAGTTTGAATGAGTCTCAATGGTTTAGAAATAGTACATAGAATGGCAGCTAATGGAGTCTGATGAGTCTTTAGTCTGAGTTTGGTGGTTGTAGCTTGTACAGTCTAGGAGGAGTAGCATTTAGAAATTTAGTCTAAGAATCGGAAGAATAATAATAATAAGCTTAAATAGTAGATGAACAGTTTTTTAAAAGCCGTTTTTAATACCAATGTACTCGGCAAATGTGTTTATTTTAACCGTGCGGTGGGGCCGGATATTCTTTAATCGGTAATGACAAACGGAGACATAATTAATTTACAACATTAACAGGATGACTCGTTGAATTCATTTTGGGAGCGACGACTGAATGTATTTTTAGTCAAATGCCTGTATATAAGATTAGTACTGGCAAAGTTCAGAAGCTGTCATATATGTGAATCAACTTTATTGTTGGAAAAAAAAAAACGTGTCATGGATTTATTGCATTTTTGGGAAAAAATAATCCATTATATAATAAACATTTTAAAATCAAAATGTAGATTTGAATTTTTAATGTTTTTATAACCAAAAGATGCTATGTGAAAGTTTGAAACAGAAAATAGTGGTTTTCATCTTGCCACTTTCTTGGTAAAGAAAACAGCTTTTAACTCAAATTAATCAAAATCAGAGTTATAGCGTTTTGGAACCAAACTCTTCACATACATTGTAGAATGTGTATGATTGTGTGACACCAAAAATATGCTGTTTCAAATGTATGGGCGACTTGCATTTGATGGTAGCATATATAATGAATCCCACAAGCTTTGTGGCCGAAAATTAGGCTGCTTAACACTATTTTGGCTACACTAATTGCTGGTCTGAATCAGGGCTATAGTCAAGCTGTAAAAATTAGACTATAGATTGCCTCGATTTCGCCGGGTGGGCTAAAAGCAGACTGCACATAACCTATCAAATTCAGAGCTAAATCGTGACTACAGATAGACCATGTCATGAAATGTCACTTACATCTTGTAGATATCATTGACATTGCAAACATGATGGGATATCAATCATCTCATGCACTTCCTGTTCAAAAAATACAATAAATCAGGATTGACTATAGGTGGGCTACAAATAGCCGGTCTGACTACGAGCTAAATCGTGGCTACGCACAGCCTACGCAATAGAACGTCAAAGATATGAAACCAAACACCTTGTAATCAGTGTGGGCATGGCTCAGGATTCCAACCACTCAAAACAACATCATAACTGTTAATCATTTCGAGGCTAATGGTGCCTAATAAATAAATAAATAAATAAATAAATGAATGAATAAATAAATAAATAAATAAGTAAACATGATCAAATTGGTCTGTAAGGGCATAGAGTTTTGATGCTGTTTGTGTCTATTTATTTGCTTAAGTAACCCAAACAATAATGTGTCTGCCTGTTGTTTATCTGACAGGGTCCTGGTATGCTGACAATACATTAATAGGTCATTTTTCATAATTACAGCGCTGTTGCTAATGTGTTACACTGTTTCCAGTGTGATGTACTGCAACTCCAAGTCATTTTGCATGCAAATTATACATTAATATGACTTGAAAGTTACCAATGTCTCATTTGTCATCTGCCTTCATTCCTATTAAAGGAAAGACGTCAAGGTGCTCTGCAAGCATTGAGTAATAGATGCAATTCATGGGCTGTAAAGTATGATATTCTTGCTTACGTTCATGTCCTTGCACTTCAAGAAATGTTGTTGGAACTACAATCATAAAATTCCTAATAAATGTTAGTAAAGCAAGATGCCTGCACTTTTTAAGAATTTAGAAAATATAATAAATAATATAATTAATTAGGATAATTTGTTCAAACACCTTAAAACTTTTTTTAAATGAATACATCTTATTAGATTCAGTAACAATAAATCCAATGCACATAACAAGCACAGAAAACAAAATAGAAGAACAGAGGAATAAACCCAGAGACGTCAGGTAGTTTAACAAACAACACTACTGTGTAAGATGCACCTGTGTTTTCTCTTGAATGAGGAGGAATTGTTAGACTACTGAGAAGTGCACATGCAAAACCAAAATGGGCGTTTACCAATCAGTGGCCAGAGTTTCAAACATACCTGCATGATCTTGTGGTCATCAACTACAAATCACCGTTAGTTCAGTGTCACTGTGTAGGGGAATTTTACAATTAAAGACCCAAAAGGCCAGATATGATGAATGAAGATCAGGAGTCAAAAATAAATTGAAGAAAATTTTGTTGAAGAATAGTTTGCAGCCTCATCAGCAGAAGCCAGCTTCAAGTCTCACATGGAGTTCGTAGGCCGCTCTGCGTACATTCACATTTCCACTAACTACGTCATTACCACGGGTTAAAATGATTCGGATTGGCTAAGAAAAATAGACAAGATTAGGAATCTTCCACACATGGACAGATAGTCAGAAGCATATCTCCATTCGTCAGGATGCTGACAAGGGGACCCTGGATTTAGGTACTGGATGTCCTGTTGGGTCATGACATGACGTCTTCAGGTCTCCGGCCAAATGCCATCTGTCCATTGATACCAATACAGGACCTAGACACAGAACACTAGCGCACATACACAGATACACATGATTCACAGCTTCTTCAAGGCTGAAGTTGGCCCTGTCTCCAACTGTAAACAGGAACGTTCCTCAAAACATACTGATAAGTTGTACTTTTCTCTCAGTGAGAGGCACAGACAATATTCATCATTATTCTCTAATGTTTGAAAAGGAAAATAAATGCTTTAACATAAGTTGATGAAATGAACTTAATCATCATAAATGATGATTAATAACTCAAAAGACATGTATTGACGCGGCAGTGGATTCTAGAATTCACCTTTCAACTGTCTTCACCCATGTGTGCGGTCGGCTTTCATCAAAATTTCAACGCTGATCCAACGCACTCTTTAAACACTGAAATGTCAGTCTCAACCAAAATGATGCTTTGGACCAAAAATCTACATCGTATCAATGTCACCATGCTATCTGGGTACTTAAGAACACATAGCGTATAGAAAATAAATTGTAAAAAGAAATGTATTTTGTTCAAACATGTTTATTCATGAAACTTACACAACTTAAAGTGCACAACAGAGGAAAAAAAACATGAAAAATCAATACAAGTATAAAAATGTCAACTTTCTATTAGAGTTTTAACAAAATTAGTTTGTCTTTGAGCATTTTGACACTCTGACCTCTGCAACTTTTGGTTGCCTGATATAAACATGAATACCTATGACAGGTACACGATTAATAAAGTGCAACAAATAAGACTTGAATAATGACAAATACAGATCATTAACAACAAAAGAAGAAATGACAAACGTAGATTGAAAACATGAACAAAAAATTATAATAGCATCTGTATGTACAGAATAAGAATATAATGATTATAGCTGTCTTGTTTTGAAGGCTGTGTCCTCCGGAGGTCACTTTTGAAGGCTGCATATGTCATCGAGGCGGTCTCATTTGAAAAAAAATTAACTGTTAGATTGCAAAGTAAGAAAGAAATTATAGTATTTTACGTCTCACGAGGAATAACAGTTTGTTTAATTACGTTTACTTTTCTTAAATAAGACATCCTTGATGACGTATGCAGCCTTCAAATGCGACCTCCGTAGGACGCAGTCTCCGAAATGAGATGCAGCGTATGGATCCAGCGTGCGCCTTCCTCTGTCAAATCCTCCTCCTCCTTCTTCTTCGTCTTCGTCTTCTTCTTCTTCTTCTCTGGAGTCCTCATGTAGTGGTCCTCGAGTGAGCTGCTGATGTTTGGTTATTTGTAGCTGCAATGAAGAAAAAAATCACAGTAGTTCAACTTAATGAATTGAATGATTAGTGGAGCATTTGTGAGTTTGTGAGTGTGTGAGAGTGTGCATAAAGGTTTTGTATCATTACCTGGTGCACTTCCAGTTGCCTATGAATATTGAAAGAAAAAAAAATCTGTATTGGTGGTCTTTTTTTACTTTTTTGTGGCTGAAAACAAAAAAGTAGGCAAGGAGAAGAGATATGTGGCTTGGAAATTAGCCCGCTCACATATCTTTGAGTAAAGTACTAAAAAAAGAGACAGAGTCATTCAGGGCAACTTGGAGAGCAAGAGAGGTGGTGTTTTGTGGCTGAAAACAAAAAAGTAGACAAAGAGAAGAGATATGTGGCTTGGAAATTAGCCCGCTCACATATCTTTGAGTAAAGTACTAAAAAAAGAGACAGAGTCATTCAGGGCAACTTGGAGAGCAAGAGAGGTGGTGTTTTGTGGCTGAAAAGTAGGCACAAAAATAATGTGGCTTGGAAGTAGCCCGCTCACATTTATTTTTGTAACCCACAGAGCCGCAGGGGAGCTGTTCAAGGCTACTTGGAGTATTTCTTGAGTATTAGGGAAGCCTGTGGGACGTTAGACGTCCATCCTTGTTTCTCCACCCAGGCCTCCACTTGTGACTCAGACAGCTGACACCGACCGAAATATTCTATAAAGACAAATCACGAGAAGCATTAGCCATTGTGGTTACATGTTCTATGAGATTTCACTATTTGTGCAGCCCTGACATTACATATATGACTGTCACAGAACACGTATGTGGCTCCTCACCAAGGACACGCTGTTCACGCAGCTTGAGCTGCTCGCTGCGCCAGCGGTCGTAGCAGTGCCTCTCGTGTTCAGCGCACAGTTCGTGTCTGCGTGCCCTTTTCGGAGGAGGCCCGTCAAGAGTCACTGGGCAGGACTGAACCAGCAAGTCAAACGCCGTCTGTTCATCCATCCTTTTCTCTTGGCCAGAAGCCCCACTAGACGCACCTCTATAAGATCAAAGAATAAAAAGCAAAGAAAGTGCTAATTAATGATGGCTTTGAGTAGCAACATCACAATAATCTCATTCGTTAGATTTCAGATTGCATACCGTGTTTTTGCAGTGAGCTCATCGACCACAACCTTGGCCAGGAATGCATCTGCCGGAGTTTTCATCCGGTAATGCTTCTCTGCTGTTTCCGGCGTGTGTCCCAAGAGACGTGCCACCGCATTCCTCTGCACCTCCGGCAGATTTTTAGCAGCCGTCTCAAAGGCTGTCCGAGCGTCGCTGCTGGTCACCCTGGGAATGTTGTATCTAGGACACACAGCAACATAAGTATGCAAAACAACAAGGGGACCATGAACAAATTTGTGTACTTTAGATTTTGTAAAAAATGATACAGATATGTATAATGGCACTTACTTGGCATGGAATCTTTTCAAGTCGTTGCAGGGGTTATAAATTGGCCTTCCAGTACTTGAAACAAAAAAACTCTGCTCTGCTGCTGCATTGTCCACTGACTTATTACCTTGTAACATCACCGGCCGAATCTCATCGAAGTACAGGCCAAACCACTGGGAAAATAAATAAATAACACTCACACATTAATACATATAGCCCTGTAGTCCTGCATGCCTTTATCCACAATACATTTAATCTGAGTGTAATTTTGAACTTAAACTCACATGTTCTTGGTCATCAGTCAGCGGTACTTCTGCTATTTGCGACGCGGCCGTTTTATGCTCCTTCACCGCCACGGAAGCTCCGTTTGGATGCCGGGTTCTCCCCTTCCATTCCTCAACCTGAAAACAGACAGTTGTGTGCTTTCAATGACAGGCGTCACAAACACTCAAAAGGTACACGCATCTGTGAAGCACAAGATCAGGAGGCATATGGGTAAAGGAAAATAAAAGATGCTGTTGTTACTAAAATACACTTACGGTCATATTCGTAACAACCCCTGGGCGTTGTAGAAGTTTAAGCATAATTATGGCCTCAAGATAATAGAGGACAAGCAGACGTTCGTTTTTGCTGAGTTCCTCCCCTGAAATGGCTCCTGGACCCTGAAGTTTGCCCATGACAGCCAGGAAATCCGTATAAGCAGCATCCAAGATTGTGATGCAGTCAGCCGGAAATTTTTCCTTGCCGTAGCCGCGGAACCTGAGGGAAAAAAAAAAAATAGTAATGTTGAACTTGAACTCACCTGTGCTTTCCATTAAATAGATAAAAAAAAAAAAAAAAAAGAGTAAAAAAAAAAAAAACTGACCTTTTTTGTGTCTGCTCCTTGTTGACCTTCTTAGACATCCCAGCCCGTATGCCATCCAGAGGATCAGTGAAGCTCTTGCAGTCGTTGTACAGGCTGGGATCTTTGACACGGATGCTGGTGCTGGTAACAATGTACCTCATGAACCTTGAAGAGAGAGACAGGAAGGGTTGTTACAGTCAGAAGACGAATAATCATCCCATAAATATTAGTTGAAATTCAGATGAGATGTTTACGTTACACAGTACTGACCTCTTGAGACTCTTCCAGTAGTTCAGCACCGTCTGCTTCGAGAGCTTTGTCTGGGTCAGTGTATTGAAGTACTCTCGCACTTTCTCCACCTCCCGCACAAAATTCAGGTTCGGCTCACTGGGGTCCACGTAATACATGAACCTGGAGACTTCTTCCACCTGTAAGTATACATTTCACATTAAAATCTGCAGGGCTGAATATAACACAGGTTAACATGTGACCGCAGCACACAGTTCAGAAGAGCATTTGTCTTCACATTTATTTCTTTATTTTTCTGTGTGAAAGCGTGAGTGTGTGGGTGACACTTAAAGGTATCTTTTCTTTCACTTACCTCTTGTTTGCTCTTTTTGTTGCCCAAGTCAACACGCAAATATCGATTAAATCCCCGAAGGAGGGGGTGATCGATGGAGTGTTTCTTGTACAGGCCCTTTTTTGACATCTCCACCCTGACTTCATCGGTCCACCTCGGTCCCTCAGTGCTGAAAGAAAATAAACCAGGTGCTCAAATGATTGTGAATATGTTCAAGAGAAATCATGTCCAATCGCTGCACATGTTATCTGAGAATGATGATGTGAAACTTTACCTCTGATAGAACTCTCCAGAGCTCTCCTCAGACGATGGCTCGCGGTCTGGCTCCTCGTCTGGCTCGTCCGCACCTTCTCCAGGGCTTTGAGGAGCAGATGTAGCTGGAGAGGGCGCAGGCAGCGGGGGGGCCGGGAGAACTGGAGGTGTGTTCATTACAACCAGGCCCTTCTTCTGCATCTCCTCTAACAACCTAAGGAAATAAAATACATAACAGTGAATACACACACACACACACACACACACTGAGTATTGCACTGCAACAGGACATGACAAAGGAGCAAAAATTTACACACCTGGCAAGAGGATCAGCAGTTGCCAAGATGTCTCGAATACGCTGGTAATCCCAGAAACGTCCCTTGTGGGTAAATTCAGACATCTCTTTCTTGGCTTCAATCACAGTGGCCTGTATCTCTGCCTCTGTGCGGTCGCGCATGCACGCCGTCCTGAGGTGCCCAGGAAGGGAGCGTGGAGCCTTCTTGCAGTGAGAGCAGAGAAAGTAGATCCTGCTGTGGAAAGAGCTGTGCGAACAATAAGAAGACCAACAGTGGTTTAATCAGACACAACTCTTCAAAAACAATCACAAAAATATAAAAATAAAACACAAATTGTAGTGCCAAGGTGCAAATGTGTATCTTTTCACTCTGGCCTGAAAGCTTTGTGTCACCGACTCAACTATCCCCAAAATGACATTACTGAATTTGCACAAATTTTGTTTAACAGTAAGATCTTTTAACAAATAAAAACAAGACAGCTACACAGTGTGTGTGTGTGTGTGTGTGTTTCTTTAAAAATGCTTTTCTTTAGTTTTTTTTTCTTCTTGTTTCCAGTCCAGATAATTTAGCTTGTTTCAAGCAAAAACTCACTTAATTTTGATTGTTTTTTTCTTCAGAAAACAACACAATACTTTTTACTTATCTAGTAAATGCTTCTTTGTTTAATATTTTTTTTAGATTCTTGGACTGGAAACAAGAAAAAAAATAAATAAATAAATAAGTAAAGCATTCTATGCGGTGTAGTCAGATAATAGATAGAAAGTACTTACCTTTCAGAAGCCATTTCAAATGCTGAATATCCAAAACAAGCTGTTACTGGTCACAAAGAACAGATAATTCTCCAGATGATACTGAAAACAACTCTTGTAAGTCTTCACAGTCACAAGCAATAGACTGATTTCCAGATAAAACTGAAAAATAGCTGTTGGTAACTTTTCACAATGATGTCCAGATGAAGCGGTAGACAACCAATCGCATCTCAGCACCCAACAGCCCCGGATCAAACAACCAATCAGCATCCTGCAGCCCATGGCCAGGTGTTGATGGCCCATCATGCCCTACTGCTTTAGTTTAGTTTAGTAAGAAAAAAAAAAAAAAAAACTCTTTACCTCCTTTCATATAATAATACTATTGATATTATGTTGATATATTTGAACTAAGTCCTTGACATGGTGTCTTTGAGGTCAAGTCAAGCCTTCACAGAAACCAAGATTTTAGTTTTAAACAAGTGTTTGACAGTCAAATATCTGTGTTTTCTTTTTATTATGACAGGGGGTCTAATAAATGTAAGCACTGTATACTAATGTGTTTCTATTTTAAATAGAAATAAGGAAATTGTTCCTTTGTAGTTCTATATAAAAACCTGTATGTCACTTGTATGTGTATCCTTCAGAGGTTTTCTTCATTTTGAGAAATAAGTTATCCAAAAATAACCAGTTAAGGTCAGAGGTTATATTAGCAAAGAAAAGTTACTGTGTTTTGTTTTAAAGCAAATTTATAAATGCTCACCTGGAAGAAATGTTGCATTATTTTTGTAAGATATATGTTAAACTATGCATCGTCAGTTTATGAATAAATATCGATCGATCAGAACCTCTTTGTCTTACAATTGGAAAAGGTCTTTTTTCAGCTTTACTGCAAGCAGATCAGGCCTAAGAACATTTATCTGTGTTCTCCATGCCACGTCGGGTATTTCATAATAATATATTGTATTTATAATGGCATAAAAGAATATGTTTTCGGTCTGATTTTTTGATCCGATGCCACATCACATCAAAGAAGGTTTCTTTTTTCATTGCATTGATACAGTTTCAAAGATGGTGAAGTGAGAAGTTTGATGAAAGAAATGAGGGATTTAATCTGCTTGAATACAACATCGTCAGTAATTATAATAGAGACAAAAGAAAAGAATAATTTGAGCCATAATCAGGTCGGAGAGGTGTGAATGTGTGCAGGGGACTGAAACTGAACGGGGAAGTTTGCACCACATAACAAAAGAATGAATACACTGAATGGGTGCGTACAAGATGGCAATAAGTCATGCTATAATCAGTTAGCATTTTAGAGTCTTTTCAAAGTAAAACCACATGACTTGATCTTGAAAACATCATAATTAAACTTCTCATCTGCAGATTTGAAATATAACATGGTCAGACATGTGGCTTTAGCTGCAATGCATTTCTAGATTGCTACAAGGCCAACTTCACTTTTATTTTCATAACGATATTTCATAAAAAATAAATTTTGAATAACTATTATGACAATAATTAATTATGACTTTACAATAAACTGCATAGTGTCTGCCATTTCTTGGGATTTATTCAAAGGGGGGAGGATGTGCTGGCTAACAGGTTAAAAATGTCACGTTTTCATGAATACATCTTTATTATATGATTTAATATATGGAGATAATATTTATACTGATTAACTGATTACACGGTGGAAAACTGAACTTTCTGAATAAAAGAATGAAACTTTTCCCTTTTCCTTATAAAATGCTTGTTGTCAGTGGAGTCAGTTTGTGCTGCATCACGCTAAGAATATGCAGATAAATTAAGTCTGATTACACATTGGCAAAGCTTTCCAAATAAAGAAATATGTCATGTGACACTGACGACTGGAGTAATGATGCTGAACAACAGAAATAAATTGTATTTTAAAGTAGCCCATAGTAAAAATAGAAAACCATTATTTTACATGGTGATAATATTTCACCAGTACAAAAGCATCTTTTGTGAGCTGTAATGTGTGACTCCATTAACACTCGATGTACTGTCGTTTACACATTAGAGATGAAACTCTGATAATCACTGCATCATCTGTTAATGAGACAGTGATGTTGTTTCTTACAAATAATTTGCTTTGCAAAACAAGTGTTGATCTTCCCAACAACAACAACAAGTGGTTGTTCCCAACAACCCAGTTAAATTTATCTTAAACTTGTTGCAGTTAATAACTGATTTTTGTTCTCAAGATTGTTTATAAAAAAAGAATGATATACAACAAAGCATAGCTTAAAAATAAAAATAAAGATTCCAAAAAAAAAATGTTTATTAAGAATGAGAAGAATATTAAGATATCTTGAATACTTTTAGAGTAACAGGCATGGAAACTTTAGAAAAAGAATATTTATGGCACTCAGGTGTGTTCTATGCATTTCAGGTGATAGAAAAAAGGAGATGCATTTCTAGTTTCAACATTATTTGTTCTTCAGATATTCCTCTTTAAAATAAAAACAGCATCGGCTGTTTGTATAAAAGTGACCCACATTTGGATTTTGACCACTGAAAATGTGTACATTCAACCAATTTACTGATGGGACCGCATTAAGATCTCCATATCTCTGAGATTGAACCATCGAGAGCCTTTAAAATGAAGATACCAAAAGAAAAGTTTGTTGAGAACCAGAATCTAAAAAGGATATCCTCCTGAGACCCAGAAAAATCAAGCCTGCATTTTTTTTTTATCAAATAGTTTAAAATAATGGTTTTCTATTTTGATATACTTGAAAATATGCACTTGGGCTTTGATTATTGATGAAAAAAAAGTTTTTTTCTTCCGTGGAGCCATAACTGACAACAAAGAACTGCACCAAAAGTGGCATTAATGGTAAGTAGTGTTCAATTGATTTATAGTATTTTATGTATTTTATGTTATGTATGTATATTTAATGAGGCCCAAGTGCCACCTACAGGCCTATTATTATATGTGAAGTGTAGGCTGGCGAATTTTTAAATTAGCAATATGAAATAAGTCTCTTATGGTCAAAAACAGCAATACTGTGAAATATTATTACATTTATTTATATACTTTAAAATATAATTTATTTCTGTGATCAAAGCTGAATTTTCAGCATCATTACTCCAGTCTTCAGTGTCACATGATCCTGCAGAAATCATTCTGATATGATGATTTTTGAAACAGTTGTGCTGCTTAATATTTTTTATAACCTGCTGAGATACTTTTTTTCAGGATTCTTTAATTAATAAAAAGTTAAAAATAACAGCAATTATTCAAAATAGAAATCTTTTTTAACAATATAAATCTTTTTATTCATCAAAAAGTATCACAGGTTATAAAAAATATTAAGCAGCACTACTGTTTCCAACACTGATAATAAATCATCATATTAGAATGATTTCTGAAGGATCATGTGACACTGAAGACTGGAGTAATGATGCTGAAAATTCAGCTTTGATCACAGAAATAAATTAAATTTTCAAGTATATTAAAATAGAAAACCATTATTTTAAACTGTAATAATATTTTACAATATTGCTGTTTTTTCCCCCCTGTATTTTTTGATCAAATAAATGCAGGCTTGATGATATATGAAGAGTTTGGTTCCAAAATGATATAAATCCATTTTGATTAATTTGAGTAAAAATGTGTTTTCTTTATCAAGAAACCAGCAAGATGAAACCCACTATTTTCTGTTTCAAACTTTCACATAGCATCTTTTGGTTATAAAAACATTAAACATTAAAATCTAGATTTTGATTTTCAAAGATTTGTTATTAAAAACGGATTATTTTTCCCCCAAAATGCAATAAATCCATGACACGTTTTTTTTTTTTTTTTTTCAAAATGCAATTAATCCATCGATATAAAAGTTATTTTTCATAATGAAAATATACAACATAGTAAGTTGATTAACATATATGACAGCCTCTGAACTTTGCCAGTACTAATCTTATATACAGGCATTTGACTAAAAATACATTCAGTCGTCGCTCCCAAAATGAATTCAACGAGTCATCCTGTTAATGTTGTAAATTAATTATGTCTCCATTTGTCATTACCGATTAAAGAATATCTGGCGCCACCACACGGTTAAAATAAACACATTTGCCGAGTACATTGGTATTAAAAACGGCTTTTAAAAACTGTTCATGATTCAGTTTTGGGGACCGTGACAGAAGTTTGGTGCTGTCGTGGAACAAGGAACAGCTTCTCAAAAAGTCCTGTGTGCGTGATCTCAAAATGGTAAAATGCTGATTATTTTTCATAAAAGGCTCTATTTATCTTACCTTCAAATTGATGAGACATAACCTTGAACAAATTACGACTTTGTAAAATTGTATACCACTGTATACCATTTTTAAAAAAAAAATGTTAACCAATTAGTTAAAATAAAGCAACAATGAACAATACTTCTGCAACATTTTATGTTAATGTAAGTTCAACATTTACAAATTCATGTTTAAAATCAGTTGGTGTACTTATTAACATGAGTTAGCACACTGTGAACAAATAAGAAAAAACAACGAACGGCCATGTTATTATTAACTAACTTTTGTAAAGATGAATAATTAATACTGTATCAAATATATTGCTCATTGTTTATGTTAGTTACTTCTACACAAACTAATGTTAACAAATGAGACTTTAAAGGCTTAGTTCACCCGAAAAATGAAATTTCTGTCATTTATTACTCACCCTCATGTCGTCCCAAACCCGTAAGACCTTATTTTTGTCTTTGGAACACAAATTAAGATATTTTTGATGAAATCTGAGGGTTTCTGATCCACACATAGGCAGCAATGTCATTGCACCTTTTGAGGTACCTTAAAAGAGAAATGATCTAAATGTTGCTGTGTCAATCTGCGTATCTATTTATGCTTACCAAAAAAATCCAGCTCTTGGCAAGGTGTCAAGACCTTTCCATGTCCGTGATGGCTCGGGTGCTGAAAATACAATGCAGAATCATATTTTTAATAATATTACTATCTGCTGTTATAGACAAATGACAACAAAGTTATAGTTCACAGTAAAAAATAAATAAATAAATAAATAAATAAATAAAAATCTTTTTAGATAATTTCTTACTTGTTCTTGGTGAGGAGAGCAGGGCCTGTTGTATGGTGTTGATATTGCCTAAAAAAACGAGAGAGAGAGAGAGAGAGAGATTTTTGTATCTAACAACACTTTCACACAGTACTTATGTTATCTACTGCATCCATCCATCAGGAATTACAGCTTCACTGCTCTGAGGTGAATCTCACAAATGAAAACATTCTGAAAGTGTTACTTACTTTTTTATTGTTACTGAGCCCTGCAGATGAGTTCAATTAACAATCTTTAAATTGTATTAAATTTATTAGATTCATTAATAGACCCATTTGACTGTAGAAAATACTTAAAATAGCGTATGCTTACCTTCATTGCTAGTTTTTATAGGAACACCCACCTGGAGGGTAAAACAAGGCCAAATTCAATATACACCTTTTTGATGATGCATACTATATATACAGGTCGAGCAAGCAGATGAGCCTAGAACATAAATGCAACGCACAGTTTGAGTTTGTCGGTAGGCATTGCATTTATGTTCTAGGCTCATCCGCTTGCCCAGTTAGTGTGTGGCGTTCATATTCTGGGCTCATCTGCTCGCCTGTATATACAGTAGTATGCATCATGGATAAACTGTATAAAGAAATTGATCTGTCAATCTCACTGTTTTATTACTTTAAGCTACTTAAGGTGAATACTCTACTGTTTAGTGATTGAAATACTGCAGCAGGTGCTGTTTATGGATCACAAGTGCCAGAAACGTGCATTTGACTCACAAATATTTTGTTTACCTTTTTTGAGACGCAATTGACAGGCCTGTCCTGCAGTTCTATGGATGTTTTGCCCTCCAGGTCTCTGCTCCAGTCGCCTGACTGAAAACTATGAGTAAGAAAATAGCCTGTTGAGTAAAGAAATAAAAGAAAATCAACATAAGAAAGTGTACTGTTCATAAGTTTGGGCCTGTAAGATTTGTTTAATGTTTTTGAAAGAATTCACTTGTACTTTCCAAGGGTACATTCATTGTATTTGATCAAAAATACAATATAAACAGTAATATTTAAATGATTACAATTTAAAATAACTAGCATTACAATTTGTAATTTATTCCTGTGATCAAAGCTGAATTTTCAGCATCATTACTCCAGTCTTCAGTGTCACATGATCCTTCAGAAATCATTCTGATATGATGATTTGCTGCTCAATAAACATTTATGATTATTTTCAATGTTGAAAACAGTTGTGCTGCTTCAGATTTATGTGGATTACATATCTATATGTATATTAATGAATACATTAATCCAAGGACCCATCAAATTGATCAAATATGACAGTAAAGAATTCATTCATTAAAAATTAATCTTACTGACCCCAAACTTTTGATCGGTAATGTGAAATGCTACACTGTTGGCCTGATGAACAGCTTCTGTAATAATAAACAAGGTAAACAATACTGTGTTTCTCGATGGATAGCATTTAAGATGGTTTCTGTGTGTGAGGTTACAAACGTTTATGTTAGTTTCTCAAAAATGGACTGACGTTAACCATTAACAGTGGAGTCGCTGTCTGTTCATAAAGTGCTAAAATGTCAACCATTCATCACTTCAAGTAATTTTTTCTTCACTAAGGCTTATAACTTTTGCCGTGGTGTTGAAATATTTGAATTTACCTAACCAGAAGTCGTCTGTTTCTTACAAATCTTCTGTTGCCAAATATCACAAACAATGATAGGAAATCTTGTGACTTTACATATAAAAATGGAACTTAGTTCAGATATATCAATATAAAATGTCCACATGGAACACAAATAAAGTAGGTTTGGGTATCTAACCCTAGCCTACTTTAAAACTTTCTGTTTGCCCTATGTATCTAAAATAACCTTTTTTTTAGATAAATATTATTAGAAATGTTTTCTAACAATATAAATCTTTACTGTCACTTTTTTTTAAATCAATCTAACTCATCATTGCTGAATAAAAGCATTAACGTCTTTAAAAAAAATAATCCACACTTTTGAACGGTTTCTATTTTTTTATTAATACAAATAACGTTGATGATGATCAGCATATTACATTGATTTCTGAAGGATCATGTGACACTGATGACTGGAGTAAAGATGCTGAACATAAATAATATTTTAAAGTAGCCTATATGAAAACAGAAAACCATTATTTCAAGTTTTACAATATTACGTTTTTTTTTTTTTTTTTAATTATTATAAATATTTTATATATATAAAAAAATATTTGAAACGCTCTGCATTTGTTTTGGAAACACTTAAAAGAGTTAAAAGAGTTCTCCAACTCAAATCTCACATCGAGAACGTAGTTAGTGATATCAGCCGAATAAAACCGCTTCTGGTAATAGCACAGCTTTATTGCAGCAAATCCCAAATCAGCAGTAGTGTTTTTGTTTTTTTAAATAAATATTATTAAATTATAAAAAAATCCAATATAACCCTGCCTCATGTCTGAGGCTGTAACACATATGTAATAAAAATGGCACACACATTTAGGAAACTGAATAAAGAGGAGATATGAAAAGGAATTGAAATAACTTTTAGTTCTCATTATGCATACAGTTATAACAGATGAATGTTGCTTTAACAATTTTCCATAAAGGTCCTCAGACGATGTGTCATTATCAGATCATGCGGTGATTTACAGCACATCATGTCTAATGTGTAAACGACAGGACTAACTAACGAGTGACTAGTGTTAATGGAAGTCATTAAAGTCTCTTATGCCCACCAAGGCTGCATTTATTTGATTAAAAACAGCATTATTGTGAAATATCATTACTTAATGCTTCCTTGATGAATAAAAGTATTTCTCTTTTGTTTTAATCTTACCAAAAACGGTAAGTTAGTTCTGAATTTTCCTTCAGAAATCATTCTGATATAATGATTTGTTGCTCAAGAAACATTTATGATTATTATCAATGTTGAAAACAGTTGTGCTGCTTCAGATTTATAGTGTATTCATTAATATACGTATAGATTCATTCATTCAAAAACCTGAAACGCCGGGGAAGGGGTTAAAAAAAAAAATTCACATTTTCATACATAAATACATCTTTATTATATGATTTAATATATGGTGGTAATATTTATACTGATTAACTGATTACACAGTGGAAAACTGAACTTTCTGAATAAAAGAATGAAACTTTTCCTTGTAAAATGCTTGTTGTCAGTGGAGTCAGTTTGTGCTGCATCACGCTAAGAATATGCAGATAAATTAAGTCTGATTACACATTGGCAAAGCTTTCCAAATAAAATTCTTTTAATTGTGATGATTTTGGCTCACATTTAACAAAAACCCACCAATTCACCATCTCAACAAATTAGAATACTTCATAAGACCAATTTAAAAAAAAAAAAAAAAAAAACACCACATTTTTAGTGAATTGTTGGCCTTCTGAAAAGTATGTTCATTTCTATGCACTCAATACTTGGTTGGGGCTCCTTTTGCATGAATTACTGCATCAATGTGGCGTGGCATGGAGGCGATCAGCCTGTGGCACTGCTCAGGTGTAATGAAGCCCAGGTTGCTTTGATAGCGGCCTTCAGCTCATCTGCATTGTTGGGTCTGGTGTCTCTCATCTTCCTCTTGACTATAGATTCTCTATGGGGTTCAGGTCAGGCGAGTTTGCTGGCCAATCAAGCACAGTTACACCATGGTCATTGCCAAAGGTACCAAAAGCTGGTTCAGTGTGGGAAGGTGCCAAGTCCTGCTGGAAAGTGAAATCAGCATCTCCATAAAGCTTGTCAGCAGAAGGAAGCATGAAGTGCTCTAAAATGTTCTGGTAGATAGCTGCGTTGACTGTGGACTTCAGAAAACACAGTGGACCAACACCAGCAGATGGCATGGCAGCCCAAATCATCACTGACTGTGGAAACTGGACTTCAAGCAACATGGTTTCTGTGCCTCTCCACTCTTCCTCCAGACTCTGGGACAGTGATTTTCAAATGAAATGCAAAATTTACTTTCATCTGAAAAGAGGACTTTGGACCACTGAGCAACAGTCCAGTTCTTCTTCTCCTTAGCCCAGGTAAGACGCTTCTGACGTGGTCTTTGGTTCAGAAGTGGCTTGGTACGTGGAATGTGACAGTTGTAGCCCATTTCCTGAAGACGTCTGTGTGCGGTGGCTCTTGATGCACTGACTCCAGCTTCAGTCCACTCCTTTTGAAGCTCTCCTAAGTTCTTAAATCAGCGTCGCCTGACAATCTTCTCAAGCCTGCGGTCATTCCTTTCACTTGTACACCTTTTCCTACCACACTTTTTCCTTCCAGTCAACTTTCCATGAATATTCTTTGGCACAGCACACTGCGAACAGCCAGCTCTTTCAGCAGTGACCCTCTGTGGCTTACCCTCATTGTAGAGGGTCTTGATGATCGTCTTCTGGACAACTGTCAAGTCTGCAGATTTCCCCATGACTGCTGTTGGGATTACTGACCTAAACCCAGTATTTATACCCTGAGAATGGTAATATAATAGAACTTGAAATTAAATATTCTAATAATTTGAGATACTGATTTTTTTATTTTGATGAGCAGCAAGCTGTAACCATGAAAACAAAAAAAGTCTGGAAATATTTTACTATGTCTAATAAATCTAGAATATATTTAAGTTTTACTTTTTTTAATTAAATTACAGAAAAAAAAAAAAAAAAAAAAACACACTTTCATGATATTCTAATTTATCGAGATGCACCTGTACAACCTACTGGCAAAACCAGCAGAGTTTACAGATTAAAGTGCTAAACACCAATACTGAAGCTCTCTTGCTGACCTATTCAGACTTTAGGCTGAGAGTTGATAAGAGTTAATTGCTCTTTATTCCTGAGGAAAAAAGAGAACAGGTAAGCAGGTCACACGATATACATATTGCCCGCAGTTATCAAGTGTCGACAGTCCAGATCTCTCTAAAAAAGGCCATAAGATATTGTCTTGTTTTCCTGAGGGAAAAAAAAAAAAAAATCTGAATGAAGTGAGTTGTTGCTTAAAAACAAAATTGTCTTCCAGTGGGGTAAGAAAATTCAAACAGAAACAATATATTTTTTACCCCACTGGAAGACAATTTTGCTTGTTTTAAGCAACAACTCACTTCATTTAGATTTTTTCCTCCAGAAAACAAGACAATATCTTATGGCATTTTAAACAAGACAAAAATACTGAGTAAGAAAAGTATTTTTGCAGTGTTGATTTTACGATCTCAGAATAAAAGTTGTGTGACAAGACGGGGTTAAGGGTTTAAACGCATGTGGTGATATTTCTGAGATTCAAATCAAATCATCCTGTATAAACTGCAGACTGACTGGTATGTCTCTTCACCAACGATTTGTACAGCTGAAATGAGCAAGTTGTCCTCATTTTTCTCATATCTTAAACCCTGTATTCCTCACTTGTACAGCACTTCTTCGGACGATGACACCTCCTTAGCTGAACTGGGTACAGCTGGAACCAGTTCGCGGAAAGACTTCTCTGCCTTTGTGACCAGATTTCCGGTTTCTCTGGAGGGCCAGCCACCAACCAAAAGGCAGCGGGTTGATTCAGGGTTTCCTGCAGACCGTGTCTTTTACGACAAGTGGCGGACTTCTCAGTACGCCCAGAGAGAGGAGTATCTGTTCAGCACGCTTCACACTCCGCAAGCCTTCAGCCGTAAAGGTGGCGAGGCTGATCGCGCAGGAGGGGTGGAAGGCCAACCATCCCAAGCCCGAAGAGATCGAACGGTTGTGGAAACCGGCTCCCAAGCGCACCATCGAGACTGATGAGGTCATAATTAAATGTGTGTCTGAGCAGACCTGGACAGGCCTGGCCATCAAGGACTTTGGTGCCGAGCAAGGTCTAGGTAAGAAAACCTTATGCAATAATGTAAATGTACATTTTAGCTGCCATTAACTGCACCAAGAACTAAAATGAAATCCTGAAATGTCTGTCTACATGTCATGTTTATTCAGTAACTCAAAATGTAATGCTCTCTTGATTATAGGAGTGGTTGCAACACGACGGTTTTCTAAAGGCGACATTGTGTGCGATTACCACGGGAAGGTAATCCCAGCTGCAGAAGGGAGGGCCATGATGCAGAACATTCATGACGAGGCCGGGTACGTGTTCTTCTTTAAAGCTGGACAGAGAGACCTGTGCATCGACGCCCAGACCTTCCCCTGCGAGTGCCACCCCGACGCAAACACAGTTGGCAGAAGAATTAACCATTCTTCCAAAAGGCCCAACTTAAAGCCCTTTCACTGTGTGCTGAAGGTGAACGGAGAAGACAAGGATGTCATCCTCTTCAAGGCACTGCAGGACATCACCGTGGACACACAATTCAAATTTGACTATGGGGTAAAGAGAAAGTCTTTCCGTGGAGAGGGCCTGAACCTGGAGTGGCTGGATGAGTAGGCTTCCATGTACTTTTTTTAGTAGGTTACACAAAGATGAGATATGTGGCTTGGAAATTAGCCCGCTCATTCTTCTCCTTGCCTACTTTTTTTCTCTTTAGCCACAAAAAAAAAAGTAAAAGACCAATACAGATATTTTTTTTTCTTTCAATATTCATAGTGGAAGTGCACCAGGTAATGATACAAACCTTTATGCACACTCTCACACACTCACAAACAGAGTCACATCAGTAACGTGTCCTTATTACAGTCTGCTGTGACAGAAACCCCTGCTGCCCATCATCTGTTTGTCCTGGAGAGAGAAAGATCACTGACTTCTCCAGCCAAGATAAGTTCAACCAACTGTTTTATATGCTCCACTAATCATTCGATTCACACAGACAGTCTGAGTCTAATCTGCGATTTCTTCTTCGTTGCAGCTACAAATAACCAAACATCAGCAGCTCACTCAGAAGAAGAAGAAGAAGAAGAAGTTTTAGCGTTCGTCCCACCTTTTAACAACTGGAGACAGTATGTGCCATGATGCACAGTACACAGTAATGAACCTGTTCATTGCTTCTCTCCGTATATCAGTTTATTCGGTTCATTGTCTAGTGTTGGATGTGTTTATGCTCTCCAAGTGCTCAAAACTTCAGTCCACAAAATTACACTTCCCCTAAAACCTTCTTCTTCCAGCAGGACCATGGGGAAATTTGACAGAGGGGGGCACACGCTGGATCAAGCTTGCAAGACATATTCACATCAACACGACAAAGGTATTTAAATTAAAACAAAACTCATCCGACTCGTGATTTCATGACATCAGTTAATTTGCTTTGTTTTCAATGCCAAGTACACCCATAGCGCTGGTGCAGTCCGGCCTCGGGATGTTGTGGACGCAGCTGAGCTGTTGGACTCGTTGGCCGGGTATGTCTCTTCACCAACGATTTGTACAGCTGAAATGAGCAAGTTGTCCTCATTTTTCTCATATCTTAAACCCTGTATTCCTCACTTGTACAGCACTTCTTCGGACGATGACACCTCCTTAGCTGAACTGGGTACAGCTGGAACCAGTTCGCGGAAAGACTTCTCTGCCTTTGTGACCAGATTTCCGGTTTCTCTGGAGGGCCAGCCACCAACCAAAAGTTTGTAACGCTCTCTGCAGAGCTTTGCAGTTGAGGACAGTGTTGTTCCTATACCAGGCAGGGATGCAGCCAGTCAGGATGTTCTCCACAGTGCATGTGTGAAATGATTTGAAGGTTTTGGGTCTTAAACTGAACTTCCTCAGCTGTTTGCAGAAGAAAAGACACCGATGAGCCTTCTTCAGCAAAGCGTCGGTGTGGATGGACCATGTGTGGTCCCCTGGTGATGGGAACAAGAAGAAACTTAGCTCATCAGCGCCACTGATGCGGTGTAGCCTTTTCTCAAGCAGGGGATGAAGTCCTTACATAAGAAAACATGCATTAGGAGGTGGTAAAATCAATAAACAATTTATAATACTATTATTTATAATTGTTGCACTGGACTTACTATTGATTCCTGTTGGAGGTTTTTGGAGGTATGGGTCAAAAGAATCCTTCCACAATTATCTCACAGGTGTGAAGTCAGCACTGAGTGTTTTCAGTGTCAGCACAAGTAGAAAAGGAGAATACATGCCTATTTCTTCAACAACTGGCTTCATCCTCCTTCAAACAATCAGACAAAACAATAAAATCAATCAATTCAATGAATGCAGGTTTGCATTTTTCTAAAAAAAAAAAAAAAAAAAAAAAAAAAAAAGTACATTTCTATAATGTACTTAAAGTGCTCTATTTTCATGCACTAATTTTGTACTTTAGTACTTTTATACTAAAAAGTAGAATTAAGAATCTTAAGAACATCTAAGTGTACTCAACTGTGCTATTTTGAGACACCATGAAATATGAACTAAAATGTGCTTTTAATATACTATCTCTGTATTTACAAAAAAAAAAACAAACAAAAAAAAAAAACTACTTGTAGTACACTATTGGTTCAAATGTACTATAAGTGCTAACTAAACATTTTTTTAAATACAGAGATAGTATATTAAAAGCACATTTTAGTTCATCTTAAGAACATCTAGAAGTAGAATTTTTAGTATATTAAGTACAGAATTAGTGCACAAAAATAGAGCACTTTAAGTACATTATTGAAATGTACTTTTTCACCTGGTTTCAGCAATGAGTTCTTGGATTTCTGTGTCTTCTTGTTGGGCTTTGGCAATGTCTGACCATTCTATTGGAAAGGCTGCAAAGGAAGTTGAAGAATCTATGGGAACACAACTATGGGAAAGTGTGTCTGGAAAAATACTATTGTCTTTTTCTGTACTTGACAGAGAATTCAAATTCTTGGAGACAGATTCCCCAGTGTATCAATCGAGATGAGGGTTTTGGATCGTTGAAAACCCAGGTAAGAGCAGCTCTAGGGATGACCATTTGAAGTGATCATGCTAAGGTCTCCATTTTTCTATTGCCCATACCACAGCACAACACTCCTTATCCGAAACGGAGTATGACTTTTCAGCTCCTCTTAAAAGACGTGAAGCATAGCCGACTACATGTTCCACTCCTGCAATTTCTTGGGTTAGAACAGCTCCTACTCCAAGGTCGCTTGCGTCCATCTGGACTCTGAATGGTGCACTCAGGTCAGGGGGAATTGTGATTGGTGCACTAATCAACTCGAAGGAATTCTGACATTCTTCGGTCCACATCCACGTAGCTCCTTTCTTTTTCAAGGCATGCAATGGTGCAACCTTTTCTGAGAATTTTGGAATACATCTCTGGTACCAGCCTGCCATTCGTAGAAATCGTTGCACTTCCTTCAGAGATTTTGGTACAGGAAAATCGTTAACAGCATTGACTTTGTCTTGATCTGTCTTTATTCCTTCAACTGAAATCACATGTCCGAGAAATTTCAATGACTTCTGACTTCAAATTGCACTTTTGAAGATTCAACGTTAAGCCCGCTTTGTGCAAGCATTGCAATACTTCTCTCAGAGGGTTAAGATGCTCTTGCTCAGACTTTGAGTACACTACAATATCATCAATGTACACAAAACAGTGTTTTCCTTTCTAATCCTTCATCACAAACTCCATAAGACATTGAAATGAGGCTGCTGAGTTAAGGCCAAAAAGTAATCGTAAAAATGCATACAGCCCTGATTGTGTCACAAAAGCAGTTTTGAAAACTGCAGCTCTGTGCACAGACTCGAGGATATCATGAATCTGAGGCATGGGATATCTGTCCAGACACATCTTTGCATTCAGACCTCTGAAATCAATACAAAATCTTCGTCCACCTCCCTTCTTTGGCACTAGGACTACAGCTGCCACCCAGAAAATGTGGTCCTTCTTTAAAGTGATAAAAAGCAGTTGCAAATGATGTACTAAAATACACATAACCCACTCATCTTTGCATCAATAAAATGCGCAACACGTTATATTTTACTACCAAATTATATGCATTATATATGTTTTCCTTGACATCTCGCGATTTCAGGGCGAAGGTAAAGTATACAGAGCATTGCCAATAGCCAAATTAATTCCACTTGTTACCAGGAAATCCATACCTAGCACCATGGTTATTGTAAGATCATCCTCCTTCATTATAAACAGTTCAACTTCATACCTTCTTTGTAGCTCACATTCACAACCCCATCTCCCATAGCATATAATACTTGACCATTGGCTTGCTTGAAAGTTTGACCACAGCTTGAATTTCTGCTTTTTATGTCCCAGCTGCCTCCAACATGACTCTTGTATCAGAGGGAGTGAGCTTCCAGTATCAACCAAAGCTTGAAAGTATCTTCCTCTGACCAACAGGGGCAAAGACAGTGTTTTTAAGTTGGACTCATCTGTCGTAGATTGTAGAATGCGGGTTGAAGGAGGACTTAACTTAGGGTGAAAATCTCGTTCAAGTGGGGATTTTCTTTTCTCATTTTCTACATTAACCTGGCTCAAATAACGCTTTGCTTCTCAATTTGTGTTCCAGTTCTCACCAACTCACTCACTTCCTTCACATTTCCTCTCAGTAAACTTGCAAATCTGGGGTTATAATTTCTCAAAATGGCTTGAACAATCTCTTTCTCGGTCATCTCTTTCTTCCATCTTAGACAAAGGGCTCGGTAGTGGTAAGCAAAATCACGAATGGATTCTCTGGAACCTTGTTTCCTTTCTAAAATATGTTTTGTTGCTGCAGCTTCATAGTAAATCGGTAAGGAAAGCATGTAAAAACTCTTGTATGAATTGCTCCTAAGTAAGTACAGGTCTTCTCTCAGCCAACCACCAGGCTTTAGACGTACCCTTTAGCACAGAAGTAAGAGATGCTAGGATTTCAGAATCTGTGAGGGGTCTAATTGCAAAATACTCTTCACAGCATTCTACGAAGGAGATAGGATCATCAGAATCAAATTGAAGAAATTTAGCTTTTACAGGTGGACGATAAAATACGTAATTTACATTGTCTGGTAAGCTGGTAATTTGGTTAGGTCTTGCATGGTAAGCTGGTGCAGACAATGGAGGAGAAACTGGAGTAGACATAACATGAGCATAACTTAAGATTGGCATCAATTTGAGTGTCTCTTCTCTTCAGACAGTCAACCATTGACTTTCCCAAAACTTGGATGCTTAACTTGCTCACATTCTCTTTCAATTTTTTAATTCAATCTTTCTTCCAGGAGCTTACACTGACTGTTAAACTTAGTTTGTGAGCAGCATTGACTTACCTTTTGCAGACAAGTTTGTACACCACCCTTTAGGAGTTGTAACTCGCTCAATCAGTCCATGACTAAATTTGTTCGGTTGGACGAAAATCAGGAACCATATCATCTGGAGGAGAAAGGGGAATGTCAGGTTGAACATCAGATTCATTTTCATTGTCTGAGGTAAGGTACAGTTCCTGTAAAGCTGCTTTGACACAATCTGCATTGTAAAAAGCGCTTTATAAATAAAGGTGACTTGACTTGACTAAAGGACCAGCTGTGAAATCAGCATGGGGTTCATACTCATCCTCTGCACCACATGATATTGACATTTCTATAATACAATGCACACATTAAACAAAACACAAACACCATATAGACCTTTCCCCCTAGTGTCCGGGAAGAACATAGCAACCATAATTGCAAATAAATCTTGTGACAGGCAGTGACTGTTACAACATGTTCAAGAGAAATCATGTCCAATCGCTGCACATGTTATCTGAGAATGATGATGTGAAACTTTACCTCTGATAGAACTCTCCAGAGCTCTCCTCAGACGATGGCTCGCGGTCTGGCTCCTCGTCTGGCTCGTCCGCACCTTCTCCAGGGCTTTGAGGAGCAGATGTAGCTGGAGAGGGCGCAGGCAGCGGGGGGGCCGGGAGAACTGGAGGTGTGTTCATTACAACCAGGCCCTTCTTCTGTATCTCCTCTAACAACCTAAGGAAATAAAATACATAACAGTGAATACAGACAGACACACACACACAGACAGACACACACACAGACAGACACACACACAGACAGACACACACACACACAGACACACACACACACAGACACACACACACACACACAGACACACACACACACAGACACACACACACACACAGACACACACACACACAGACACACACACACACAGACACACACACACACAGACACACACACACACAGACACACACACACACAGACACACACACACACAGACACACACACACACAGACACACACACACACAGACACACACACAGACAGACACACACACAGACAGACACACACACAGACAGACACACACACAGACAGACACACACACAGACAGACAGACACACAGACAGACAGACACACACACACACACACAGACAGTATTGCACTGCAACAGGACATGACAAAGGAGCAAAGCATAAAATGCTCTTAGTCTGCAGCATAGTAAAGAAGCACAACTCTTCAAAAACAACCACAAAAACATAAATAAAACACAAAAGTTGTAGTGCCAAGATGCAAATGTGTATGTCGACTCCACTATCCCCAAAATAACATTACTGAATTTTCACACACTTTGTTAAAAGATCTTAGATCTCACACTAATAAAAACAAGGCAGCTATACACAGCAAACTTTGAATTTGACTACACATTGGAAAACTGAACTCTCTCAATAAAAGAATTAAACTTTTCCTTATAAGAGTCTTGTTGTCAGTGGAGTCAGTTTGTCGGATTACACATTGGCAAAGGGAGCTTTTTCTTTCAAAAACCTCTATACCCATCTCTTTTGACTTACTAACACAGTGAGAGCCAGACAGGACCACACAGCACACGTAGATAGGCTCACAGGGCACGATCAGGCACTACACCGGCCTTGCTGCTTGGTGGAGAGAGGAAGCTGCCAGAGAAGCTCAGCTTGCAGGAACTGGAACAAACAGGAGAAACAAGTCAGCACGTAACAAACTAGCCAAGACATGAGAGAAAGAGGGCACAATATAAAGGGAGCAGAGAACATTAGGAACAGGTGACAACACTCACGAGGACTCAATTAAACAAAGAAAGGCAGTGCTGTCAAAAGCTCACACTGTGCAGGGTCTCACAAGAACCAGAAGAGAACGGGAAAACACTGAGCATGCTTTGAGAGAAAGGAGAACTAGGATATAGTTGCTTTACATTTATTTATTTATCTCTCCTTTTTGTGATCCTCTAACAGAACTGTGGACCTGTTTAGGATGAACAAAAAAAGCTCTACAGACTTTTTCATTTGCACTTTTGATTAAAAACTTTATTTATATATCATTAAGGTAACTGTTTTTTAAAAAGCTTTATAATTCATGTTGGCACAATACGATGTTTTTCCCCCCTCTCCTCACTTGCCGCTTAACTGATAGTTAAATTAAGAAATGTATAGAAAGGAAGATGTCAGGAGGGACAGAGGACCCAAAAGCGATGGCAGGAACAGAAACCGTTTCTTAATAGATAATGAAACATAGGCAGTCTGCCGAGCACCGGCTCTTAGGGTAAACGCAGCTGGAGAACTTAAATTGTCCACATCAAACTAAATGAAGAAAAGGGTCCCGAGCTTGTCCGAGGGCTCACGGTGAAGAGGTTGCACAGTCCCGAACCAGAAGACACAGCACCACAGAAGGCAGGTGGCCAAGCGATCTCAGGCAGCAGGAAGACTAGGCAGAGAACAGGGGTATCTCTTCCCCCGATAGAGCTTATAGAACGCAGTTAGAATGTCCACAAAACTCAAGATATTGGAGCAAAAATGCCCCTTATTGAGTTTGTCTCATGTTTATTTTGTCCTAAATATAAATGAGTGCAAAGTGCAAATGCAATAGTTCAGCAAGTTGATATTGTGTTATTTTAGACAAAATATTGTCTGTTTTGTTCAATTTTGCCAATGAAACTATAAAGACAAAGCAGAACTGTTCGTCTCCACGCAATACACAGCAAGTGTTTAATTTCTGAATCTGCGTTTTGAACGTAACAAAAGTGATTCAGCGGACCATTCATAAAAGACTTGAAGCGGCGATACACACAGACTGACATCAGAGGCTTACAGTGATAATGATAGGTTACGCTTACCAATTTCTTGTTATCCCACTCCATGCAGCACCCCTATGCACTGCATATACTGCATACCCTATTTTTGCGCCGCTGACACGACTAGATAATACAGACAAGACTAAGACTGTGACTAACAATACGGAAAAACATCTAATGAAGTCTAGTAAGCATAAAGAGCTGAGTTACATGCTAGAGAATACACAATAATCTGGCAAAGAGCTGAGAGAACAGCAGAGAAAATTAGAGTAGAAAAAGAACAGGTGTGGAGATGATCAGGGCGAGCGCTGATTGCAATAGCGAACAGCTGAGTCTAAGTAGCAGTAATGACCGGAGAAAGAGAAACGGGGCTGTGTACGAAATCGCCCCCTAACACGCTCAACGGCTAGAGAATACCCATAATGCACTGTGAGAGTCGTGTGCTGAATGAATTCCCGCGTCTCGCCAGGAGATGGCGCCGGCAGCTGAATCAATCATCCATTCATTCTCCAAACCGCGCAGGTCCAGTATAATATCATACAGGTATAAATTCCTTTTTAATTAATCATTAAATCGTTTAATTAAGGTTTGTACATGCTAGTTTTCATGGCAGAGTTTAACATAAATGTTCTGGAGCTACGTTTCAAATTATTATTAAACAGCAGCACAAACTATGCGAAATCGGCAGCCCTTCCGGTGCACTCAGTGTCCGAATTCACTCACTCGTTTCATTCAGTCCTTCATGTTATATTAGTGGCAATTTTGAATGAGGGTATAGGGGGCGATTTCGAACACAGTAAGGGAGACATTTCCAGAGCAGGAAATAGGATGGCTTCCCCAGCTGCCCATGATATTGCCTGATTTTACATTGGGACCTCATGCTGAGGACAAGTTAAATTACAAGTGTTTTCCAAGAGAGCATGATTGTAAAACAATACTAATGAAATTCTTTAAAAATATAAGCCTGAGATGTTGTTTATAATTTTTGAAGTTCTTCTGTCATGAGTCGGGTTTGATAGTCATATTTTACATTTTAAAATATTAATGTTTTAAATGGTAGGTATATATATATATTTTTACACAATGTTGAAGGATCTCTTGGTCACAGCTTTAACCTGCCAACCCTGTCATCCAGTGTGATCATTACTGTCAATAGTGGTGGGATAAATCTTGTCTTTTTTGTGAAATGGCTCCATTGTACATTGTGGTTAAGATGGACAAATATTCAGTATTGTCAACTCTGTCAGGCTTAACTTCAATTTTGAAAGATATTTCATTCATAGTTGAATTTATGTAAAAAAAAAAAAAAAATATTGTAATAATATGTAATAATTATTATCCGACAACATTTGTTTACATACAGTATCAATATAATATATAATATTTTTGTCCCCAAAATATGGTAGGTACACACACACACACGTAAAGAAATACAAATATTTGAATTCTTTTATTATTATTATTATTATTATTATTATTATTAAATTACAATGGAGGTGCAAGGTTAAAAGGAAATTAAAATGTTAAAAACTGAACAATTTTGTGTATAAATATGAAAATATTTTTACAAGCTACATTTAAAACCACACATATACAGTTAAAGTACCAAGAAAGAAAAGACATAAGGAAAAATAAATGCCCCTAAAAAATAAATAAATAATAGTCAATCATGAAGAGCTTTTCAGAGGACATCCATGTCCACAAGATCCTGTAGGTCAACACTGCAGAAGTCCTCAAAATCTGCCAGAAGAAGTTCTGCAAGTTGCTGGTTCTGGATATCTGGCAGGAAGTTTGAAAAACAAACCATTAGTTTGATGTTCCATTTAGGGGCAGACAATAGAGGACCATTAAGACAGTATAGCCCAATCAACACGTACCCAGCAGCCCATCCACAGACTGTTCTGGAAAGGACGAAGAACTGCTTTCCATGGCCAGGATGTCTTCTGGATAAGATGGATGGGTAAATAAATATACAAACAAACAACAGCGATAATAATAATAATACATAATAATAATACAAACAAATTACCCATATGACACCTGTGTTCCTCCTGCTGGTTGTTTGGTGGCTGTACTGGCGGTCTCAGTACGTCAAATGTGGAGATCATGGGGAAAGTGGGGTTTGTGACCAGGTTGACCAGGCTGGTGCGACACAGTGGGCAGTCCAGGATTTTCTGCAAACAAATGAAAGCAATATCTCACCAAGTCAACTGAACTGTACTTACAAAATCAAAAAGCAGAAGATTCCTGGGTAAATTTAAGGAGCTCCTTGTTGATCTTCACTGAAGTTCTTAATGGTCTTACCTGGGCTCTGCGATGGCCTTTTCTCAACCAAAATTAGCCTCTCTCTGGGTCCAGGGGCAGAGCTAGGGGGTGACTGGGGCCACCACTGTGACCCCACATTTAATGTACTGAGCCTCCCAGTACAGCCACCAAATATCCAGCAGGCGTCATATGGGTAATTTGTTTGTAATTCGTTAAATGCCATTGTTTAAAAAAATGCTTTATCGGCTGGAATTTCAAAGATCTTCAGTTATTATGCTTTCAAATTTTATGCCATCTATTTAGGCCTATCTTCCTGACAATTTTTTTTTTAAAGTTTATGGTTTTGAATAGAGGTTGATGTTTAATATCTGTTGGTGTAGCTATCTATCTATCTATCTATATATATATATATATATATATATATAGAAAATGGGTAAAATTCAACAATTTGCACATGGAGCCACATTATATCTATGGAATTGAACCATATTATAGGGCCTTTAAAATGAAGATTACAAAAGAAAGGCTCTGCCATCGCAGAGCCCAGGTATGAGAATACTGATGGATATTGAGATATCTTTAATACTTTTAGAATTACAGGCACACAAACTGATGGCACTCAGGAATGAGATACATTTCTAGTTTCAACATTATTTGTTCTTCAGAAAAATGTGTGTCCATTGAAAATGTGTACCAATTTACTCATGGAGGCGCATTGAGATCTCTGTTGCAGGAAATTAACCATATTGGGCCTTAAAAATTAAGAAAAGAAAGTATGACATAAGATACTACAACTAAGGCTACAGTGAAAAAAAAAAAAACTATTATATATAATATAATATATATAAATATTTGCACTGTATCACACAGTGTATGTCATTTCATTATCTTCAGTTAAGTATGTGTATATAAGATGTATAGAAGGTTCTCAGACATAAACACTTTTGGGTAATTTTGTGTCAAAATCAACCAAATTTCAGAAACTTTCTCTGCTCAAATGTTTGATTTTTTTTTTTTTTTTTCCTGAAGAAAGCCAAAATATTAAATGTAATGGATGTACATTTACTGAGTAAACCAATATTTTGTAACTCACCTGGCCCACTTTTGAGACGGACGGGTCAGAACCACTGCTCTCTCCTGGGACCAGTAGCACGTTCATCCACAGGCCTGTGTGCTGATGTACAGAGACACAGAAGACACTTTTAGCATCTCAAAACACTCGTTCCCACGGACATGTAGAATGTAGATCTCATCATCGGTAAGTTAAAAAAAAAACTGCCTGAAGAAGTGACGTGAAGTCAGTTCACAAGGTACGTCACAGCACTACCTGCAGCCTGTTGATCCTGGAGCCGCTGCTGGCCAGAAGCTCCATGGCCTGGCCTGTCACACGTCCACACATTTTACCACTCTGATAATGCAAATAACATAAAAAAATCAACCTCTTATCTGTAGTATTGATATACCTCGCAGCTTCTCACACACGATGCCAGTGCTAGAGTCCTATTGGGTCATCTAGAATGGTGGCAAGTTCAGATTGCCTGGTCTGTTGGGCTGATCGCTATCTTGATCACAGCTCTGGCAAGAGGAGAGTCTGTGGGGGGGGGGGGAATGAAATAAAATTAAAAATAAAACCAAGCTGAAATCTCATTGACTGTCCAAGTGATGAGTCGGTGATTAAAAAAATTAGAGGTTCTGCTCTGACTGGGCTGTGAAGATCAAGACTTGTTTGAGCCGAGAGAGTCAATTTCTGCCGGTCTTTGACCATGTCGCATGGAGGCATAACATCGCTCAGTTCAAAGCTGCTGTTGATCTTTAACATTTCAAACCGTTCCTTACCCCCGTCACCTGCAAATCTCATCATCCCTGTTGTCGCTCTGCTTGGCCTTCTTGCTGTCCTCAGATTGAGACATAAATGATTCTTTAATCATAGTTCGTTTGGTGGTCGAGGGGGTCTTACTGTTCGTGACAGAAGCAGAATCTGACACAGCGTACCCAGGGGCGCATTAACACAGGCTTCCAGGGGCCTACAATGGGGAGGGGCCTACTGGCTGCACTAAAATTTCAAAAATGTTCAAATAATTAGATGTATATATGGGAGTTCGCAGCAGTGGCAAAAGCATTAGACCAACTCACACACCCAAAAAATGTCAGGACTCTCAACTGCATTTTTGGCAAAGCCCTGCTGTGTGAACGGAACCAGACTGGACAACTAGTTTTTTTGTAACGTCATTCAGTGCGAGAGAGCCGCCCTGCGCTGAATGCGGGTTTAGTAACTTAGCGCGGATATAATCTGTGTGTCATCTGAAGGATCCAGTCACTGTTCCATCGGTGCTGCTTTAAAACCTTTTAAAAAAAAAAAGTTTTAATAATAATTAAACGTTAAAAGGCTATGATTTGATTAATAAAAATGCCAGCAACGCACATTTAAAAAAAAAAAAAAAAAATGCTCGTGCTTTTTTTTTTTAGAGCAGTTTGCAATCACCAAACAGCCCACATTTATGCCAAGTGATTATTTTGATCTACTGCTGATGAATAACAGGCTAAATATTTTGTATAATTTGAGTTATTTATATCATGGCGCTGTACCTGTAAACTTGCATTCTGGCCAGAAGAGTTTTGATGGCATTTTCTTTTACACTAGTGTGCCGTGGAAAATGATCAAATTCCAAAAAGTATGTAAAAATAAATGTTACAGATGAAAATATTTCATCGCTGTTGGGCCAAAACCTTGTGTCTCGATATTTCGTCATTTTTGTTTTATAAAATTAATCCTATTGGTCATCCTTTACGTCTGTATGTGGGTTGTACAAATATGTAACCAATAGAAAGACTTTAAAAGAAAATATCGGTACTTGTACTCGGTCCTTAAAAAATGGTATCGGTGCATCCCTAATTAAACATTTGATTGGCTGCTGTTTCCAAGATTTTTCAGTTTTTACATTTTTCGTTCATGTTTATTGTGTAGATATTACCTGCCACCTGTCCTGTTTATGTAACACTTTAAAAATCAAACAAGGGTTATATAAATCCAATTTATTACGAAACAACAAGCAAAAGCGTATTATTCACATAGTTTAGTCCTATTCAGCATCTACTCGGCGCTTCTTGGATTGTCTCCTGTATTCATTAAATGGAGCATCTCGTCAAGCATCGATTAAACAGAAATGTGTCGCTTTGTAAAACCAAACACTGACAAATACACACAGTACGACAGGACCAGAGCCCTATTCAACCCGAATTAAACAGCTGATTCAGATCAAGTCATTCAGGCTTAATCTGAAAACAGCAGGTATGTATAAACTCTACAGGAACTGAGTTTGAGTCCCTGCTGTATGATTTCTAGAGCTGATATACGGTGATCTGCTCAGCAGATGTAAGCTTCATTATGACTGCATCATCCATGACTTCAAGGAATAACATGAAGCAATTCATATCACGTATGACAACACCAGCTTCAGATCGCATCATTCTTTATTTATAGATTTTAGTCATTTCTGGTTTAAATTGTGATCGCTTCTCTTTAATCACTATCTTGAAAACTAGAGCCAATTAACAATGTTAAGCATCATTTTCATTCTCAGTGACTAAAGTTTGACTATTTTTATTTCAAAACCATTTTTATGTTTAAATTGGAATACAAAATTGATCAGATCAACCAACCCTAGTTCAGAGACTAGAGAGACGGAGAGAGTCGCTTAAAAACGTAACGAACCAACATAAAAACTGCTACAAAACCACCTGTGATTTTGTCCCGCACGATTTTGCAGGACTTGATCGCTCAGATGCGTTGATTTTTGCGTTGGTTGTAGTCGAAGAAGTTGATGCAATTGAAATTCCCATGCTTTGAATATCAGATATTCAATCCATGAGTTTCATGTGACGTCATTGTGTTTTATCGCCACCATTTTTGTGTCCGGTCACAGCTGCGTGACCTGTTTCAGTCTATGGTCTACCAGAGGAAGGCCAACCAAACACTCTCAGAAGGTTCACAACAAGGTTACAATATGCCTGGGATATGTGGTGCTGTTAGCTGTTTTAACAGAAACTCCGAACTACAATTTTATTTGATCCCAAAGGACTTAGATCGGTGGAAGAAATGGATGGCTTCAATCAGAAAGGACCACTGGCAGCCAAACAGCAATGCACAACATTAATAACTACTGGGACTGTCATTTTCATAACATTATAATGAGAACACTATTGTAATAACGTTGTGAATTCTCTGTGTTGTTGTTTCAGCGTGTTGTTGTGGGAAGAGCGCATCTACTGGAGTTAAACATTCTGATCAGCACATAACTCAGTTAAAGCTTCACTTGTGCATTCGCGTCATTTTGTGCAGATAAAAGTCGTAATATTAAATTTATGTAGTAGCCTATAAATATCTGATTAATCTCATATAGGATGCGTTTCGTTGAGGTTAATAACCTGCAGAGCTTTATTGTACTGATTCAGTACAATACTGATGATCATCTTCCTCTCAAACATCAACGCAAAACATTAATAACTATGATTGGGGCTGTCTTATACATGGCATTATAATCGTATACACTATTGTAATAAAATGTTGTGAATTCTTTGGGCTTAGTTGCTGTGTTTCGGCGTGCTGTTACAGGAAGAACGCATCCACAACAGCTACATTATTCTGACTACGTTACTTAGTTCAAGTTCATCTGTGCGTGATTTTCTGCAAATACTAGATGTAATATTATTTTTATTTTGTATAAATATCTGAATGATCTTATATAGGATGTGTTCCGTTGAGTTAATTAACCTTCTAGCTGAAGACCTTGATTAGCTGGATCAGGTATGTTTGATTAGGGTTGGAGCAAAACTGTGCAGAGCTGTTGCCCTCCAGGAATTGAGTTTGAGACCACTGGTTTATGGGTGTTCATTCTCTGCAGCTTCAGCGTGCGTATGCAGCTCTAACAGCAATGATGATGTTTCAAACAGTCATTAAAGCTGTTTACTATCACTGTAATATTAAAAATGTTTCATATTTTTTCAAAAACATTAATGCATTATTTTTAATAACTAGAACTTGTATTGTTTTCGTATTATTTTCATCAACAAAATAATTTCCTTATTTCCAATTATTTATTCCACCATGGCAGATGCATTTTGTTTCTTTATTGTCTAAATAAAGTTGTCAAATGACTTGTTTGCACTTAGGTATTTTATGTTATTTTATTTATATTTTTGTTAGGTAATAGATTTTTCTGGTAACGCTTTCTCTGGTTTATGGCGATGGACTGTGTACAAGATATCGTTATTAATGTTTTATGTTGCTGTTTGAGTGCTCGCTAGAAGCTAAAGACGATCATCAGTACAATGAAGCGCTGCTGTGTTAGTTGCCATGTCGGACACAAAAATGGCGGCGGGCACAGCGGAAGTGACGTCTTTGAAACCCATGGATATCAAGATTGGTTAAATACAGAATCTGACCAATGAGAATGAAATGTGTCATCATCAAGGCTTTCGCAGGCGATTTTGAGCAACTGCAGCGCCTGGTCTCTTTTAGCTCTCGCGGTACTTTGACGCCACACGTGATCGTAAGGCGGCTGCAGCGCCGATCAAAGTCGGACAAACTTTCTAACCAGAATGCATTGCTCGAACAAGACTAGTGACTCCTTAAAATATTAAATCCAATAATACATGTTAAAAATATTTGTTAAAAGATGTTTTATTTATGTCTATTGTTTCATTTTTGTAATGTGCTTTTGTAAAGTCATACTTCTGTTATAACAGACTAATATACTAAATCCTAATAATTTTTAATGTAATAATATAAGGAACCAACAACAATTAAAAAACAAAAACATTCAAAAATGTATTGTCCCCGTTTTTTAATTAATATTTTTTATGCTTTTTATGCTAACTGAGTTTTATGGACGCATTATAATTGAAGTAAATGCACAATAATGCAGGCTTTTTTAGTGTTAACATGTACTTAGAGTTTTTTTTCAACTGCTTACACACAAAATCCTTACTTGTCACACAATTTCTGAAACTTGACACTCAAACAGCAGAACCACACACCAAATCTGCAAAACCATACACTAATTCTCGGTCTTCGACAACACACAGTTCTCTATGTAACACACAAAAAACTAACAGGAAGTATCTTGACTTCCTTTTTCAAACAACTACACACGATCGATGTTTTTCTTTTCTTTCGTACTGTGTAATACATGTACAGTAAAAAAATAAATAGTTTGCTTTCGTGTTTACCGTGAATTATTCAACATCTCTCTGCCAATTACTTTCAATCTTGTACAGAAATGTACACAGGAGCTCATGAAAGAAGAGCTTTAGGTTTTGAATAACTGTGTGTATGTGATATCTCCAAAAACAGAATATCATGGCAAAGGTGTTTGCTACATGAGACAAATGTGTGCTTTTGAGATGTGTTTGTCAGGCATTTTGTGTGTGCAATTCTTGGTGTGTAAAGTTTTGAAAAAAAAGAGGCAGTTTTAAAAAATGTGTGTAAGCAGATAAAAAACTGTACGCGATAAATCCCCTCGGAGGGGTTTGTGGCCAAAGTGGAAATAAACGAGTTAAAATCCGCGCTTGATCAGCACTGTTGTGACTACACCGTATTATGATAGTTCGTCAAAACAGATCATAGTGTGAAAAACACACAGCGAGTAACAAATATAAAAACACCCACAGTCCAAAACGAGCTGAAATAATAAAACATCTTTGACATCTAATATTCTCACACTGTTTCACTGAAATAAAGTCAGAAAGAAATAAGCTTACCTGCTGAAGTCCAAACTTGTTCGTGCTTGCCCGTCAGTGTGGGCGTAGCTACAATTCAAATACCTGTCATGAGCAGTAGTTAAATAAATGTTCAGTGATATCTTCCAAAGATTTTTTTAATTTTGCCGCAACTTTTTCTCAATGTGGTGTTGATATGGCAACTAGTAAATACACTAAGTTTCATGCTGGCATGTGTGAATAGTGTTAAACCATGTGTGTTACAACTAACCCCGTGTTACTTTGTGCCCCGAGCACCCCTATTCATACTATCCTTTCAAATTAAATCTAATTTAGTTTAACATCATTTTCAACATTAAACACAAGCTGTGCACGTCAATATAATTAGTCTTTTATTCTATCGGTTGCTGTTTTTTGAGAAAAAAGACTGTAGGCTGTGACTACAACTCCCAGAATGCATTTAACGTGGCCGCGTCCGTTCTATTTGTAGAAACGCGCCCGCGCCATTTGTAGACACGTGTAGACACGCCCACGCCATTTGTGACGCTTTCACCTTCGCTTCGAGAGAGCTTTCGCGCAGCAGCAGAGAGCGTTCTGTTCTGAGGCGGAGAGAGAAAATCTAAATGGTAAATGTGAGTTCGTAGAGTTGTTTTAAAAACCATGTTTGCCAGAACATAACCACAAATTTTATTCTATTTTGTATCAACTATTTTCTAGCCCGACGTTGTTTCGAGTCGTTTATTCCCGCTCGTGCTCCATTCAAATCTTGCGCGCGCTGACAGCATCCGGTATTTTCTGAGAGATTTACATCAGACGAAGGGAAGGTAAGTGCAGATTCACAAAATCATTGTAAATAACATGTTTACATAAAACAACACCAGAGGTTGTTCAATGTTATGTCGTTATTTTCTGATTGTGAACCGCATTTTCTTTATTACTCGCGCTGATGTCTTGTTTTTTTTTTTTTTTTAACGTTATTTCTTAGGAAAACTGTGTGTAACTTAGTGTTTTGAAAGCATGGCCAAATTCTTGACAAATCTGTCCTAGCGATTATTACAAAAACTGTAAGACCAGAAACTTGAGTTTTATTTGTGTAGATATACAGAGCCCCATGGTTCAAAAACACTGTAGTATACAAATTACTATAGTATTTTTTCATATCGTGCGCATGATTGAGCAAATCGAGGGAACGAAATAGTAAATCGTGCTCGATTCATGTGTGGGTGTTTGTGTAGATGTAATGAATGCAGCTTCACACTCATTTATACTTCTGCCATAAAGCAGCTGTGTGGCCGTCTTCTCGTTCACACACGTGTTCTCTGAAGAACACAGTTAATAATTTAATAATAAAAACTGTTGTTGCAAATTGAAAACAGGTGCCAGGAAGATGGATTTGTCTTGGACCGGAGCAGAGATGTGCCAGGTACCTGAACATCGCTGCTATGGGCTCTGTCCCTGATGAGCCAGGAGGCTTGTGGGCTTATATTTATGCCAATCATTTTATTAGTCCGACAGCATCACATGTGGAGGACAACACCAAGCCGATCGATCATGAGGTGGTCTGTCTATTCCACGTGTGCGGAGTTCTTGAGCCATGAGAGAGAGAGAACGAGCCGTCTGAACCAGCCACTGCTGCTTCAAGGCACTGATCATGTCGATAACCAGAATGGGACTGTAACAGCTCTGTGATGCCTTGATTATGTCAGTATCTTGTCCAGAAATGTCAATAGTGATGCATTGTACAGATGGTTCTTCGCTGCATCTTGGACAGGGCCAAACTCTGACGACACTTGCGACATGAAGCCTGTGATTCAGTGACCGAACAGAGTCGAACCAGGAGGCAGCAGCTATTGTCCGTGTTATATCTGTTCAGTCATGTTTCTATTTGGCTCTTTGGCATTTGCTAAACGCATTCAAAACTGTACGCAAATGCTAATTTTTCCTGTATTTGGTAGATGTGCTCCAGGCTGCACCCACTCTGCCTGAAGAAGAGCAGACCAGGCCGGTTCTGGCGCTCTCAGAGGAGCTGAACAGGGGTGTTCTGTGTCAGATTGTGACCTGTTTGAGTGGCACAGCTCCACACCGTAGGACGTGTAGGACAGATATGCTGTCTGGGCAACCAGGTATGAGCACACGCTTCACCTTTACATTTTTTCATTGCAGTTTCTTTCTGAGCTCTTAACTTTTGTTTGTAGTTAATTTTTGTTTTTGCTCATATTTTGTTAATTATTTAGATGGAAGTCAGCGAAGGCAGCAGCGCCTGAATGATGCAGATTTGGACGCAGTAGGGTGGTTTGATGGAGAACACAGTTGTTTCCAAGGTATCAAATTCTGGAAAGGTCAAAGCCAGTCTGAGTCACTGTTAACAGGAAATGAGTGATTGGACATGTAAAACTATGCAAGTTGTACATGTAGGCTGATGAAACAAATGAGAATAATACTATTTCGTGTTAAACAGGTTGTTTGTTTTTTAAGTCGGCGCTTGAGGTAAAGCTGCGCTTTATTTTCATTGATGACTGCAGTGTTAGGAAATATTATACACTGTTAATAATTTTAATTATAGGTCTATAATTCATTGTATAATAGACCTAAAAAATATTTAAAATATTTTCTAAGAGGAGCTAATAGCCTAATCTTTTATCCTCACAGCATGTTCAGTTATGCGGTGATGCGCTATGAAATTATTGCAGGGCAAATTTATTATAATATTAATTTAATAATAAAAGAAGCCTAATCTAATAGAAATAATAATAGACTAGAATGTAACAGGCCTACATTAATTGCAAACACCAAATTCTCTTAATATTGCCAATATTTGATGCTTTTGACAATATCTCTTGCTATCGTGAATATACGATTAACGTCTGTTGACGCAACCCGGGTTTAATCGGAATGTAGGTTATATGAAACGCATATAAACGGATCAGATTACAATGTTTAGCGTACATGTAAAAAAGATCTGCAATCGGATTCAATTCATTCGGATTGACAAAAATGGGTGCATGTAAACGTAGCCACTGAGAGCATTGATTTGTAGAGTGGGAGAAGTTATTACATTTCTAATTAGGTCAGTTACAAAAAGAATTCCTTGACAATCAAGTTTATATCGTTTTATCAACTCCGTGTCATCATTCAGCTCCAATACATCATATCTTCATTTGAAAGCATGTGTCTCCTCAGCTCTGCTGCCATCTTGTTACTCCTAACTATAAGTTAGGATACCTCTCCAGTACTCTTAAATAAAGGGATAGTTCATCCAAAAATGAAAATTATCCCATGATTTTCTCACCCTCAAGCCATCCCAGTATATTCAGAAGAACTGTGAGAGAAAAAGGCGCAATTACATTTTTTTTTTTTTTTTAATGGTGGAAACAAACTCTCTCAAATCCTCTGTCTGTCTGAAGACTGTGCTGAAGGTTTCACAGCAGGTGTCTAGGGTAAAGCCTTCGTTTAACCAGGGTCACATTTGTCCTCTCACTTTTTTTTAGACTCGGACACGCTGACGGACATGCAGCGGCACTGCTTGACGCGCTGGATCTTGCGGTATCTGACGGGTGGCTGCAGGTCGGGGCAGTCGAGCTCCACGGTGAGGCTGGTGAAGCGGTGCGGCCGGCAGAAGGCGCACGACTGGAACGACTCCTGCTCCTTCTTGACGTATAGAGGGATGTAGAAGGAGTTGCACTGGCCGTAGCAGAAGCGTTCGATGACCGTCCGGCTCCTGCAGCCCTCCTGACTGATCGTCTGCCGCAGCGGCTGCGTCTTGCACCAGTCGCTCTTTAAGTACTTGCGCTCCATCACCACCAGCGCTTCCTGGCTGGAGGCCAGCACTTCCTGTTTGCGAGTGAGCCGGTCTGAGGTGTTGGAGCTGTTTTTGTAGGGAGACGGAATGGAGCCTTGCGGCCGGATCTTGCGGCCGGCGGAGACGACGCACAGCGCGGCGGTGAGCAGCAGCCACAGCGCCACCTTACCGCTCATCCTGGAACAGACGGTCAGAAAATTAATTAATTAAATTCATCAAAATTTCGTAACTGTTTCTAAACAAGCCTACGATTAGACAATATACATGTAGTACTCCCTTTATCAATAAGTGAGAGAGACAAAACTTGGTGTCATTCAAGTGGTCCTCTGTGTTGTTTTTATTATTTAAGCATAGTATTGAATACCATGAAGCAGCTTAAATCTGAATAAATAAATAAATAAATGTACATCAACAAATAAATATAGTAATAAATATTTCAGACTCTCTTACACAATTCATTTATACAGCAGATGATACACTAACAGACTTTTCTATAAAATAACAAAATCATTAATAAAATAAACTCAGTTGAACTAAAATAGTAGATGCTAAAACATTTGAAAAAGTTATTTTTCTGCAATTTGATCATTTTTTCTTACCTTTATCAGTAAGTGAGAGTGAGAGACAGAACTTGGTGTCATTCAAGTGGTCCTCTGTGTTGTTTGAGGATGCCACACAGTCGTCATGGCAACTCTCAACTGCCACTCCGAATTCAGAAAATGCAGCTGTTCCGTGCAAACTCATTATAATTCAATATTTAAAAAATAATTAAAAGTAAAAAAGTTATTTGAATAAAACGTATATATAGACACTGTATGCAAGTAGAAATATATATACACAAAACAAAACATATAAAAACAATTTAATCTATGTGAAATAAAGTTAAAATAAGTTATTAGTTTTATTAATACTGTTAATAAAAATAAAATAATGTTGTTATTAATACTGTTAACAATAATAATTAAAATAAAATATAATAACAATTATTATTGTTATTAATTTTAAACATATTACCATTAATTGTCTAAATATGAAATATTAATAGTAGTGGTATTAATAAGAATAATGAATTAAAAAAAATTGTTCAATATTTAATTTCATTATACAGCCAGTTGATAAATCAATTTAGAGAAAATTAAGGCCCTTAAAAAGTATTAAAAAGTCTTAAAAGCCATTTTCCAAGGTATTACATTTTGTATAATCTTCATTATGTATATTTGTCCAAAGAGGTTGTATGCTAAAGTTTACCTGAATTTAATCATTGCGTAGGCGAATAGTGTGATTCTGTGTAGTTTATTTATAGAATCCCGCTAGATTTGATGTCGTCTGTTACCGCGCTCACTGACTGACTGATAGCACAGGTCCTTTCACGCTCGGTTGTTGAGCAACATCGTTGACTAATGGGAAAATAGACGTTTTCATGCAAATGGTTGGAGGATAAGGAGTTGGAACTAGGGGTATAACGGTTCTCAGTAAAAAATCCAACCGTGCCGTTCTCCACACACGTTTCGGCACACATTTGCACCTCGGTTCATCTCATATCTGACAACGCATACGCATCTATAATATGGTTTGTAGAAAATAAATAAAACAGACAGAGTTGGGCTAATGTATGTTTCTGTCGATGGATACGCATTCTGGCTTCCCCTAAACTTTGTTCAATGCGAGTGCTGTATGCTCTATATGAGCAGTCATTGCCGCCGTCATCATCCGAGTGTTGATAGCGCGCAAGCACAGGTGAGACCTGAACAGAACACATTGCTATCTGCCTTTAAACTAAACTCATTTAAGCCTGGCTAATTTAAACATTCGAGCGCAAGGCGTGAAAGAGAACTTACACGCGCGCTGTGAGAAGATTTGTGCACTCATCCGAAGCGTGCACGTGGAAGCGCGTGTACAGTGTGCAAACATTGAGTTCTCTTTCAAGTCTTGCGCTTGAATGGATAAATTCACACAAATTGTCAACATGCCCGTCTTGGCGAGTATCCTAGCAAACATAGTCGGTTATTAAGTGAACTTATACACTCGAGAAAGAACGCATGTGTTCAGTGTCAGTGTACTGATCCGTGCATTATGTCTTAAAGACATTCCTGCATTCCTGTTGTCTGTGTGTTTTTAACGTTAATCAAACAACAAAAGACAAGGAAATCACTCACTGCTCTTGATGAAATGGCTTTTGTAACTTAATTAATAATTAATAATGATTAATCTTGTGAAGATTATGCAGTGTTGTTTTAATAGCTAACGTTACTTCATTCAGTTTCTGTATACCTGAAAACTACTGATACCAGAAAAACCTGAAACCTTTGTATCTTTGCTCTATTGTATTTATTTGTGCTGTTGCTTGCAGTTTGATTTTTATTTTCTTTATTTTTATTTGACCATAGTCCTTTTTTCCCTGAACATAGCACATACCGAACCGTACCGTAACAGTGACCCTAAAACCGTGATTAAAAACTGACCCGTTGCACCCCTAGTTGGAGCCATGGGTGAGGGCTGTCTCTGGGTATAACCGTGAGGCGTACTGCTCTGTGTGTCGGAAGGCAGTTAGCGTAGCCTCGATAAGGATCAACGCTGTCCAGTCCCACATGCTAAGTGCTAGCCACAAAGCCGCTATGGGATGCAAAATGCAGGTCTCTATCGCGCAAATGCTTGGAGAGCTTTATTTTCCCTCTTCAGTAAGTTTTGTCAGTTGTTTTGTTTATTGGTCTAATTCTTGTTTCTGGTTTCTCTTTCTAATAAACCTTGCATTGGGTTAGTCACTCAAATAATTCTCTTGTACTTTGTTCCCACCCTTCTGAATTATGTTGCATTGATAAGGAGTTATCACAAACTAAGACTGTTTAGTTGTGCTATCTTGCAATCAATATATAGTAAATTTAAGTTAAAGTGTCGCTGATGTAACCGGTTAAACTTGAAGTGGTGATGAGGTGTTAAAATGTATGGGAAAAGTCTTAAAAAAGGTCTTAAAAGGTATTAAATTTAACTCCACGATTCCTGTATATACCCTATAGGAAAAATAAATCAGTGGTTCTTCCATTTGTTTACCACACTTCTAATGACGTGCCAAGGGTTGCATCTCAAATATGCCTTAAAGTCGTCATGAAATCAAAATTGACCCCATTTACTTTGTTAGTGCATATTACTAGTCCTGTGGTGAACAATTAATCCGTGCAAGTTAATACACAGAAAAAAAAACTGTTTGTCGTGGTAATCTTTAATCAAAATCTGAAAAGTTATTTCCGGTCTGGAATGGCGTTCCTTCCCAGATGACGTCAGTTTGACGACTTGGGTTGAAAACGCTTAGAGAGGCTTTTGATATTTTATTTGCAGATTGTGTGCTTTAGATGTAAATGAGTAGTTCCCCTCTTATTTTGAGGAAGCTTCTCTGTAGACTACAATTTCAGTCTTTAATTGCTTTTTTTGTCTTCTACATTTTGTGAAGCTTTAAGAAACTAACAGACGTAGGCTGCTAAGAGCTGTGCGTGTAAACCTCACTCTCCTGATCTCTAGTGACTGGCGCTAGAGACTGTGGCCTTGTTAGAGCGCCCACCTCCCATGCGGACGGGCCCGGGTTTGTGTCCCGCTTGGAGCGGGCAGCTGCGAACTGGAGGGGCTACACAAATATGGTTTTCTTTGGCTTTTGTTTCATTTGACCAACTGTTAGAGAGGCAAACTCAGTTTTCAGAGCATGCCTTCACACATTTGAAAGCACTTACTTTCATCCTTTCTGTAAATAGTTACTGTTCACAGGGTTCCTACACATTTTCCATTTCAAAATTCCATACTTTTCCAGACCTCCTCCCAAACGATTTTTGCCATTGTTAATCCTTTTCTATGTATTCACTGCGTCATGTTTACCCTAGTCTGGGTCCTACAGTCATTTAGTGATTTTTTTTTTTTTTTTTTTTTTTTTTTTTTTTAAATCAGTGTTTGATTATTGAAATAGAGTTTTGTATTTGGTTTTCATGTCTAGGCTAGGGTTGGGTATCGAGAACCGGTTCCAAATTTCAAAGAACCGGGAATCTGATACGATGCGCGCATTTCGATTCTTTTTTTCAGTCATTCTCGCACGGCGAATGGCAGTGAGCGTTTTACAGTTGTATCTATCTGCTAGGACCTGTGACAAAGGCCTTATCACGCACATACGCAGTTCATTACAATCGGCACTGACTTTTGCTTCAACACTGCATTAATCTGAAGAAATGCACCGTGTTTAAGGGGCCGTTCACACGTCGTGTTTGAGTTCTTAACTTTTGTATGTAGTTAATTTTTGTTTTTGTTCATTATTTAGACGGAAGTCAGCGAAGGCAGCAGCGCCTGAATGAAAATGAAGAAGCATGACAGAAACAGAAAGAATGACACAGCAGAAAGAGGAGGTGCACGAGCCTGTGGGGTGAGAGAGCAGTGGTTCCTCTGACCCATCCAGCATCTCAGTGGGCCAGGTGAGTCATTAAAAATGACCAGAAGAGGACAGACATGCTTTCTGGGCAACCAGGTATGAGCACACGCTTTACCTTTACAGTTTTCATTGCAGTTTCTTTCTGAGCTCTTAACTTTTGTTTGTAGTTAATGTGTTTTTGTATTTGTTCATTATTTAGACAGTCACTCTGGAGGAAGTCAGCGAAGGCGGCAGCTTCTGCTCACGCTCCGTGGGGTATTTAGCAAAGCCATAGTACAGAGGGGCTTCTTTCTCCAGTGGAGAGAGAAGCCCTAGAAGAGCAGCACACTGCGTTTGTTTTATTTAGGTTGCTGTTGCTTTGGTTTTGTTGTGTGTATATAGTTGGTTTCACGTTGTTTTATGCTTTCATGTAACTTTTAATCTTGTTAATTTCTAGTTTTCCCCATGTTTCCTAAGAGTTTTTATTGTTATTTGGTTGTTAATTAGTATTGATTGATTTGTGTGTTCTTGTTTGTTCAATAGTTTACTTTCTTTTATTGTTCATGTTTTGTTATGCTGTGCTTTGTATATAGTTCTTTTTTTAAAATAATAAATAATCTCCCTTAACCCATTGCTTAATTTCATTCTTTTCTTTTATTAGTACCAATACTTTTTTATTCAGTATAAATATTAAAACATGTAATCATGGGAACAAAAGTCAAATTTTTAGACTCATAAATGCTTTGATCTGAAATGTTATGCTTCGACGGGCTCATGAAGACACAGAACCCCTGCTATTGTCCACTAATATGGACAAAATGCATTATTAATCATGTAAAATGTATGTTGAATATGACTAGATCTCTAGAGGTTGATATCCTGGTGGAGTGTAGTAGATGAGTTGATTTAAAAACTTTTTTTTCACCAGTTTTATAGACTAAACTTAAATCTGGATCCAGCATGAACACGAGGGTTTTTGCTCCTATCTATCTAAATGCTGTCAAATCGATTAATCGTATCTAACATAAAAGAAAAAATGATGTGTGTGTGTGTGTGTGTGTGTGTGTATATATATATATATATATATATTACTGATATATGAGTGTCCATCAGATGACCATGTGTCCAGTACAAAGAAACATTCTTATGAGGAGGCTGTTGAGAAAGCAAGTTAAATCATGTTTATTTCACCTTTATGTTTTTAAGGTGAATGAATTATTTTCCCTACATTTAGTTCCGTATGTTTCTCATGTTTCTGTCTGTGTGCAGGGTTCGGGCTCTTCCATTGGCTGCTGTTGGTCGTCTGCGGGTCTGCGAACATCAGAGATGCGGTGGAGATCCTGTGCGTGTCGTTCCTCCTGCCCAACGGCACGCTGCGACCTTCATCTCAGCTCAGCAGACATGCGGCTCCTCGCCGCCAGCATATTCCTTGGTTATTATCATTTGATTTTTCTAACTAAATATCAGTTAAAAATAATCAATAATGATCATGTTACAAATATAAAAACATGGGAATTTGTGATTCAGAAGAGAAAATGGTTTCTTAAACAGCAGGTCAAACAAGGAAAATGAAACATTAACTTGTCATTTTTATTAAATAAACTGTTAAGTCAGGTCAGAAATGCAGTTTGTTCTCTATTTGGTTGCACTTTGAATTGTATTTGCCTTATCAGATGTCTGAAATTGTCATTGATTGAAACTGCTCACATTACTGTCATCTGACCATTTCTCATGCTCCTCAGTAAGATAACTACCATTTCCTTTGGCAGGGATGATGGTGGGCGGTTATGTTTGGCGGTATCTGGCTGGTCACAGAGGGAGGCGGAGTGTTCTGGTCATTTCTCTGATAGTGAATGGCACGTTTGGGGTAGCCAGTTTGGCCCAGAGTTTCTGGCTCCTGCGGTTCTTCAGTGGAGTCGGGTAACAACATCCCGAAAGAGTTTTTACATAGAGACATTCTGAAGGTTTAGATAGATTATACATGGATGCATTCCTGTCATCCTCTCTTTTTTCCCAGTTTCAACCATGTTTGCGGAGGGGAGCTATGATCAGCGCTCTAGCTACATTCTGGATGGCAGGAAATATTTTAGCAGTAGGTAAACTGAGCTGAAAGAGGAGCGTCTCTACAATGCTGTCTGGTAAGTTCTACTTATCTTTTTCTTTCCTTTTTTGTATATTGTGTGTGTGTGTGTGTGTGTGTGTGTGTTAACAGGCAGTAGGTCTTGTGATCAGACCCAAAGACGATGAAGAGAAAAACAGACCCAGTAGCAGCTCAAGATGTCAACGCTTCAGCCGTCAAGTCAAACAGGTTCAGATCACATTTGATATGTTATCCAGATTTTCTTAGAAGGGTATTAATGCTAAACATAAAGCCTTACTAAGGTCTTGATGGCCTTGCTTCTTCTTTTACAGGCACTGGACCCCGTGAAACAGCTGTTCAGTGGACCGCTGGCTTCCAGAAGCGTCGTTCTGCTGACTTTATTTTTCTGCATTTCATTTGGGTAGACTGAATTCTGGCTGTATATCTCTCTATTCTGACATTATAACTCCCAAATGCAAGAAAAAAAAGGCGGAATTTTGAGATAAAAAGTTGCAATTACCTTTTTTATTTTTTATTCAGTAGAGTCAACGATGTGGTTTCCGGAGCTTTTTAAGAGAGCCGGGGATGGAGGGTCTCCACGTCTCGAGTCCAAAGCTCAGAGAGTGAAAGCTGCTCTCCAGTCAAAACTGCAGGTTAATGTTACTAAAACTAGACCAAATGAGACTCCTCATCACCACATTAATTATGTCACGATATTAAAGAACTAATAAAGTGCAGAAAGTCCAGCTATAATGATGATTTTGTTTCTATCTGGTAGCTGTCAGTTTGCTGGTGTTCGTCTTCTACGCGGTGAAGACCAAAACTCGAGTCTGATCGTGTCCTGCGTGTTCAGCGGTGCTTCTGTCATCTCCTGGATGGACGGAACTTTACCCCACACAACTACGGTAAACCCCAGTATTCATATGTAATCTTGTAATACTGCAACTAGTTTCACATACAAAGAGGCCAGCCAATCATAATTCCAAAAGTTTGGAATAATGAAGCTTTTTTTTTTAAATCTTTTTGAAAGAAGTGATTAAAAATTACAGTAAAAAAGTATTATTGTGAAATATTGTTACAGTGTAAAAGAACTGTTTTAATATTTAAAATAAAATCCTGTGATGGCAAAGCTGAATTTTCAGCATCATCACTTCAGTGTCACATGATCCTTCAGAAATGTTTCTTCAAATCATATCAGAATGATTTCTGTTTGATCATGTGACACTGAAGACTGGAGTAATGATGCTGAAAATGCAGCTTTGATCACGGAATAAATTTACACTTTACTATATATTCACATAGAGAACAGTTTGTTTAAATGGTAATATTTCACAATATTGCTGTTTTTACTGTATTTTTGAGCAAGTAAATGCAGCCTTGGTGAGCAGAAGAGACATCTTTCAACAACATTTAAAAAAAAATCTTAATTATTCCAAACTTTTGACCATTAGTGTACATAGAGAAGTTACATAATAAATGTACAGTATCAAAAAAGGTCTAGAGACTGGAAAATAGTTATAAAAATACTAAATAATGACCTCAATGAAACTTTGACTAACATTATATGAATTCTAAAAAATAAATAGGAAAGTGTAGAATATGGGTTCTTTAAACAGAATTCACAGAATGCAGTTTCTGTTTTGCAGCTCATCAGCTCTGGGGGTTTCCACTGGAGTGGGCCATCATGGGAAATGTAGTTTTTGGGCAGCTGGTGGACTCCAACTGTGCCATACCTCTGCTGATGGTGTCTGCGCTCCTGCTGGCAGGAGGACTGGCAGCTCTACACCTGCCTCAAACCAAACAGACTGAACTGACAGGATACAGCCAAGCCAAACGTGGGGTTTTGGGACCAAAATACCAAACCAAAGAGCCTGACAATATGCAGATTTGCCTTAATGTTGCACAAGTGCAATGTGAGAAGTCGGCCATGTTTTCTGTACTGAAATCTTTAGTAAATTTAATCTTATTAAAGTCAAAATCTGTCCTCAACCCGTTTGATTTCTGTAATCTGATGTATTTGTATAATAAGTCATAGAAATTATAATCATCATTGTTATTTTTAACAACTTTTCAGTTCATTTTTATGGTATTAATGAATTTTAATAGTTTTTAATTGAAATCATAGGATATTCAGTTAACTATATTTGTATCTAATTGCATAATTCTCTTTTGAGTCATATTTTTTTTTTTTTCCCTAACACTTTCACATTTGCACACTTAAACAGAACAGCCAATGGTTGGATGCTTCAAGAACTTACTGGTTAGTTTAAACAAAAATGAATACAAAAACACAATGCAAGGATTTCACATCAGTCTGCTCTAACAAAGAAATTTAAAACCACTGGCCCTCTGAAAATGTGAATAATTTGAACAAAACAAGAGAGATCATACAAAATGCATGTTATTTTTTTACTTAATACTGTCCTGAATAAGATATTTTACATAAGATGTTTACAGTATTAAGGAATCAATGGTTCACATACTTATGGATGAGGTTATTTTAATAAATTCAGCTATTTTTTTCTGTCTTTTGGATTATATGTAAACATCTTTTATGTAAAATATCTTACTCAGGACAGTACTAAATAAAAAATAACATGCATTTTGTATGATCTCTCATTTTGTTCAAATTAGTCACATTTTCACAGATTTTGCAATGGGTTCACAAACTTTTACTTAATTTAAATGTAGAGTAGATTTTTGATTTAAATTTATAGTTAAGAGCAATGCATAACTTATTACTGAGCATTGCAATACTCTGCTCATCTTTGTGCAGTGGAATACATTAAATCTCAATTCATTAGTGGAACATATACAAATATTAAATGCATTTTAGATCAAAGTGTGAAGGATACACTAAAAACACTATTCTAATATAGAGAGGTTGTTAAACAGGGCAGCTTCTGAAGCAAACGAGCAGTGTTGTAATGCTGTGCATGTGTCTGAAGTTCACTGGTTCTTGGTACACTAACCTCATTCAGAATCATTTTCATACTTGGTGTTTTGGAATTTCCTGAAAACCATGTTGCACTTAATGTGTCAAATGAGTTTTCAAAAATGCAAATAACCCATATTGTCTCTTTAATATTGGGTCATGAAAAGGGCATACATAAGAATTATATAGGCTATAATAGTCGTTTAAATAGTTTAAGATGGAATATATATATATATATATATATATATATATTTGTGTGTGTGTGTGTGAGATGAGATAGACGAGATGAGATGAGATTTGGCGCGAGTTTTCTATCATGGAGGATTAGGGTACATCGCCCCATATGGTAAAAATATATATATTTCAAAATATATTTGCTAAAATATATTTTTTGGCCATTTTTTGTATATTTTTCAAAAGCATTTAAAAATATATTTTGCCCTACATATATTTCAACCCAAGAAAATACATTCACATGTGACACTTAAAAAACTTTTATTTGTTGTCTATAAGATGTAAACGTGAATAAAAATGTTCAACAGACAAAACAATAACTGAACATCTGTACAGGTACAGAGGGCATGCACTTTCTTTTCTGACTAGTTTTGGATTTCCTGATATTTTTGTTTACACTGGAACTAAAACAATTACAGGTATACTGGATTTTAAAGATATTTAATGGGCATATTTTTGGACAGTACAGTAAAGAAACTGATGATTGAGGAGAGGTCGAATCAGCCTTTTTTTTTTTTTTTTTTTTTACACTTCTGCTCTGCATTTTCACTTTTACAAATGAAGGGATAGTGGAATATCACAAAGGCACATTCATTTAAGCTAACTTAAAGGGATAATCCACCCAAAAACAGAAATCATCTCATCATTTACTTACCCTCATGCTGTTCCAGATGTTTATGACATTCTCTTTTTCTGTGGAATACAAACAGAGATTTTAAGAAAAATAATCCATCTCTGTGAGTTCAAGCAAGAAGGTCAAAAACCAAACAAAGTGAACATGATGGTAATCCACATGACCTCAGTTGACGAATCAATGTCTTCTGAAGTGAAACAATAGGTGTGTCTGAGGAAAATACTATTATGGTAAATTTGTTACACTATAAATTTGCCAACTGTTTTAAAGCTTGAGGAGTCATTTGGAAGCACAGACTATAAAATATTAGTATTTTTCTTTCATGTTTATTACTGTGCAGCTGTTTTGTATAAAGTGCTACAGAAATGAAGATGACTTGACTATGAACATTATCCTGTACCTATGACTTGTGGTCAGAGGCTCTCCAGCACAATCTCTGGGCTGGTGGGGCGGACAGCATGTGGACAAAGAAGCGTCTTGACAAATGGGTTTGGACCCGCACCTGTTCCAGACAGACAGAAACAGATATTAACAAAGACACAAGTGCAGAGAACATATCAATTCATAAATTACACAAATAAAATAATTTAAAAAAAAATATTCTACTTCTTAAAGTGTCTCATGATCATTCTCACCTTGTTGCTGTTGCACAAACTATCTCCGCTTCTGCTTCTGAAAATAAAAAGTATATATAGTAATGAATGGCACATGTAAAACAACTACCTTAAACGACCAAAACCATCTTTCGGAAAATTTGATTTGAAGCATAATTTTTTTTTTTTTTGTTTCGACTCCAGTTCGCTTGCATGGAGAAGGGCAAGGTTTATGACCTGTACTGCATCCAGCCACCAGGGGGCGATCAAAGAGCCCGCAGCTTCAGTTTTCAGGACCTATGAAGCACACACGGCTATGACCAGTGTTGGGTAAGTTACTTCAAAAAAAGTTACCAATTAGCTACATCATCAATGTTGTATTTAAAATACGTTGCTAATTACTCTGTCTGAAAAGTAATTGAATTACTCAATAAGTAATTCAACTAATTACTTCCCTATAAAATCCCTATAAACCTTGACCGGATAGACAATAGAAAGGTAACTCTTTGTAATAGTCTCAAACATGGAACAGTTTAGCCTTTTTTATAGCTTTTAAAAACATTTTAGCATTATTAAAAAACAACGTCACAATATTAACGTTGATCTAATTTGCAAAATCGAAAGTTAATCCAGTTGATATCGCGACATGGTTTCACCGTCTTATGGTTGAATTAGCTGTTGATTTTGCAAATTGAATCAACGTTGATAATGCGACGTTTTCACCCTCTTACCTTCAACATGGATGAATACACTATTTTACATTAAATTAGCCTAGATTGCGTTTGTACGAACATGACAATATTAAATAAGTGTTTTACTGTACATACAATAAAAAGAAGTTACAAACGATCAAATGAGTGGCAGCAAATTACAAACACCTTCAATAAATTACCACGTTCAAGACTGTAAAACAGTTTTATTTTAGAAATCTTAAAATACTGTATAAAACATCTCAACTTGCAATGTTTAGAGGTAATATTAAAAACCTGTAGAATATAATATGAAAATACAAGTTTTTTTGTACAATTACAGCACAAATTACAGCACATGCAGAAGTAAAATCTTTATTATGTACTCAACTACATAATAAAGATTAACCCTAGTTGAAGTACCTTCAACTAGATTAGAAAAAAGAAGAAGAAGAAGAAAAAACACTTTTTATAAGCACAAATTCTTAAGTATTTTAATAATTTGATTTTTTTATTTTTTTTATTTAGAGAACATCATATGCAGTGTTTGACAGTATTTTGTAAGACGGATAGACATGGCATGGCACTCCATAAGAAAACTGTAAATTTTAAAGATAAATCAAGAAATGCAGTATTCATCTTCCTACAAAGATGGGTGAAGCTGTGGACCAGGGACCTTGACTTGCATTGACTGTGGTGGTTGTGAATGTGATGACTGGCAAAGGATGTCGAAGAGGGAGGGTACCGATATTTCCGACCTGGAACTCCCTTTTGTGCAGTGGAGGTGCGTGGAACAGTTTGAGAATGGACACAGGCCAGGAGCCTGCAACAGAACCGTGTTGGTGGAAAAGGGTATCGGAGCATGTGAATGTTTTGTTAATAGCTGGAGACAGCATCAAATTTGACAGAGGCAGCCACCTTGTAATTCACTATGCAGGAAAAATAAAACCCTGCCTTAAATTAAATACATTTAATATGTAAAGGAGAAAAGCCTTGTTTAGTGTTTGGACACATAGCGTAGTTTGGGTGATCCAAGACCGTCGCAGCTCAAGTTCCTGGTGCCGTCCCTTCATCTCTCTTCACTTGTCCACTCTCTTTACTACTGTGTATAAGTAAAAACAAAAACATCAATATATTATCATTTAATACTTACATTTTACAGTTCAATTACAGTGGGACTGGAAACAAACTATACAACAACACTATTCGTTCTAAAACACTTACTTTCTGTGGTCTGTTTTTTAGCGTGTATCTTCCAATGCAGGTTTATATTGTTTCCCCTGGATATTATACCCAAAAATTCATACAGTGCACTACCAGTAAAATGCGTGAGTTCCTTTTCAGGCTAATTGCGCCAATAACTCTTTTTAACATCAAGCACATCCCGCTCTTTATATTGTCATTCATGCATTTCATCACTCTGAAGTGTCAATAGTGCAATATATTTACATACTGCGATATATACGATATCGCAAAATCTCTAACGATAGACATTTTATTTCATGGTAACGATATCGTCATATCGCCCAGCCCTAAGCAATAATAAATAGTGTGTGTGATTTCTCCAGTACCGATGGCAGAACCGATAATGTCCAAGCTTATCGATACTGCGGTCTTTCATAATTTAGCCCCAGTGCCTGTTTAATACCAGGTTTTAGTACCCATACCTACATATGGTAAGTTCATAAGGATGAAAGCCTGTTGTGTCAGTCTCATGATTTGTGACTGTGCAGCTATTGTGAAACTCACCATCTTCATGTACTGAGTGTGAATGGCATCAAGGCCTTGTCCTGAAGAATCTCAGCACCAAACGCCAGGGATTACATCTCATCTGGTAAACAAGAGCATAGTATAGCCATAACTGTAAGAACTCTAATGATATCTTTACCCCCTGATATTGCATTGGTGATATAAATTCAAACATATTAGAGGCTAAGAGTATGAGCAATGAGTAAGCTGACCAGAATTTTGTCAAAAATAACTCACATTGTCGACCACCCAAACCACAGTCAGCATTTATAAGTAAAAAGTATTTAAGAATTTATCAGTAAAAAAAAAACAGATGTATATAAATAAATACCTTTGAGTGGAACAGTATGGTGTGTGTGTTTTACTAGCAAACATAACTCAAAACAGACAGAGAAATACAATAAAATAGATTAATGACCATGATATCCTGTTATCTTAATAGTTAAATGAATGATTATAACTACAACCATTATAACATTATACTTGTCACCTATGTTACCTCATTTAGCTGATTATTTAGCCTACAGGCCTTTCAAGGATAATGTTTTCAACAGTAGTGTACTGTATGATTGAGGTTTTGCTTACTATAGTCATCTGGTTCATAGCCTTTGACAGGAGGTCGCTCAGCTCTGCTGGGGTGCAGGAGGCCATCAGCATGGAAGGATCTAGGAACATAACATGCAATTTGTCACAGATCCAACATTATTTAGTATAAAATGCCAGGTTTATTACAAGGAACCAAGCTAGAGCAGAGGTGGCAAGAATAATATACATAATATTAAAAAAAAAAAAGTGTTTTTTTTGTTTGTTTTTTTTAAGATAACAATTTATATTTTTAGTTTTAGAATTCAGTGTACATACAGTGTCACTTACGCTTGGATGTCAGTCAAAGCCTTCTAAACTAATAAATTAAAAATATATAATTTTGCAAAAGAAAATGGCAGATGCATGGCGATATAGGTGAAATATATTGTGAAATAAATGCATATTAAATTATTTAATGAGCTTTCTCAGTTCACCTGCTTCCTTAGTCAGCGGCCTCCTCCAGAAATGCTGCAATCTTTGGAGCTTCCCCTTTGTTGTAGAGGGGGTTTTCTGTCGCCGTATTTGAAATAGTTCCAGCTAAAGCCTGATTTATACTTCTGCGTCGAGTGTCCACCGTAGCTAACCCCTCCCTCAGGTCAAAAAACTGGCGCGGAGCAAACGGAGAAGAGCAAGCGTTTTCAGCTTCCATAGGAATGAAAAAACACTGTTTCAGGGGACACGTGCAGTCAAACTGCAACAAAAGTCATTACCTATTTGCTGTTTCTCTGCCGCTTTCTGTTTGTAAGCTTTTCTGACAACGGACATGACAAGCTCCTTCTTCTTCGGCTTTTGCTTTGATACTCATATAAATGAAAACAGACATAGCCTATGGCGCAGAGATCCGACGCAGAAGTACAAATCACCTTTAATTTTTGCGCTCCATGTAAGTGACGTCACCGATTAACGGTACACCAAGCACATAATTTTAGGTTAAATAAATAAATAAATAAATAAATTTACTATCATCCATTGACAATTTGCCAGCAAAACCTTTACAAAACTTAAATTTTTTAGTAACAAATAGGGATGTCACGATACCAAGATTATAGATTTATAAGATTATAAAAAAATTATAATTTGCATGAGTTTTTAAGCATTGTGGTTTAAAACAAGTGGCTTTAAACCGTTTAAGTGCAATTAGCAGCGAAAGACAACTCATTTCCAGCGCTGTCAGACGCGCGACATGAAGCAGCTGCTCCTAGAGCGTGTGAGCACTGAACTGAGTGCTTATTGCTACCTAATTGGGCTTGAACGGTTGTGCCAAAGTGGCCATGTATGTGCAAGTTAACACAGTAATTTATGTCTTAAGTGAAGGTACAGTTGAGAAAGACAAGGCTCGAGTGAATGGATCGGTGCAGTCAGTCTTAAAGGGACAGCATCCAAATGTACCTGCTGTCATTATTAATGCAAATCAAACAACAAAAAAAGAGTAAATCTCTCCCTGCTTGCTTTTGTAACTTTAATAAGAATAAATGTATATTTAACTAACACAGTAAAGGCTATGCATTGTTTTTTAAACCTTTGATTACTTTGTACATTTGAAGTTTTTTCATGTATGTCTTTTTTATCCGTCTTTGTTCTATTGTAGTTTGTTTTCTTTGCTCTTTCTTTATCAGTTTGTCTTCAGTAAGCTTGAGAGTTTTTTAGGCTAATATTAATTTTTTTAATTATATTGAAATTGATGATAATTATGAAATTTCAATGAAATGGAAAATGTTGACATCATAAAAATCTTATTTAAAGCAAAAATAAATATATCATGATATAAAATTACTCATATCGTAATATAAGATTTTGGTCATATCGCCCCTTGAACCGGAAGTTGCAAACGACTTTTCTCCAATGTTGTGACGTATTTCCAAGTGAAACAGAATATTGAATAGAGGGCAGGGTTTTACTTTAACGCTCCTCCTCTCCATCTCTCACTCATAGCAGACTAGCGGTTGGAGGGGAGTATTAAGCATTTTCAACCCAAGTCAAGCATTTTCAACCCAAGTCGTCAAACTGACGTCATCTGGGAAGGAACGCCATTCCAGACCTTTTCAGATTTTGATTAAAGATTACCACGACAAACAATTTTTTTTCTGTGTATTAACTTGCACGGATTAATTGTTCACCACAGGACTAGTAATATGCACTAACAAAGTAAATAGGGTCAATTTTGATTTCATGACGACTTTAGAGAGGAAGCGTTCACTTTTACCTTTAGATGTCAAATTTAGATTTTTAAATTCAATATCGATTTATACAGAACTGTTGAACTAATTTACAGTATGTAACGCAAGTACATTATAAGTAACTGTAATTAAATTACCTAAAAATGAACAGTAATCCCTTATTTTACTTTTTCAGCAGAGAAGTAATTTAATTACAGTAACGCCGCAAGGAGGGTCTGCGGTTTTTCAACTATTTTTAAAATAATTTTATAAACAATTATTTTAGACTGACCGTTGTTTTCAACCTGTTTTTCGCCAAATGCTGCTTTTTATGTTTTGCAGATAGTTTATGACTTTTGATCTGTTGTTTTTTTTTTTTTTAAACACGCGATTTCACATGGCCTAATTGCATGTCATTTCATTCATTGTCTATTCATTCACTGACATCAATTTAAATGCTTTTTGTACTCTATGTGTACTTTTTGTGCAACTATATGTTTCATTCGATTTAAATAATACTGTTAAAAGTTTGATAAAGTATAAATGACGTTTAGATCTGCAGTGAATTGTTTTTTTTTGTTTTTTGTTTTTTTTACATAAGCAAAACTTTAAAAACTTGATTCAATGCCACAGGAATATAGAAAAGGTGTTTTAGATAGTCACAGTAGTATTATCAATAATATTGAAAATCGAGCATGAATTAATTAATTTATGACTTAAACATGTTTTACTGCGTTTTTGTTTATTAAGCTTTTTAAAAGTCAAACGAATGACTTAAATATTTTTTTTTAATGTGAGGAATTTAATTTGGAACAACTCTCGTGCAGGACCTTTCCAGCTGTTCAGTGACATCACTGGCAAGATCGACTACAACTCCACCCACTTGGGCGAAGCCACCATTGTAAACACGAATAAAATGGGCACGTGAGCTGGGAAACTTTGCAATCGGCAGTGCATAAGAACAACACTTCGCAGTCTGTGTAGAAACAAGTCGCTGTTAGTCGCTAGCTGAAAGCCGGGAGGGCTTTTACTTTTGGATGCAAACTTTTCCTCTCTTTAAAGGATTCTTTTCTCATCCGCTTTCCTGACAGGTTCAGCGAAGATGTTGCAGGCTTGTTCTCCATCGCACGATTGGCTTTGCGACTCCAAGCCGCTGCTGTTTGACGACGAGTTTTGCCCGAGTCTCATGAAGGATTTGCAGTCTATCCCCACACCGCCCCAGTCCCCTCCGATGAAACCCGGGCTCGCGAAGAACTTGTCCACGGTGGACCAGTTGGAGTTGGTGTCTGAACTTTTAACGGAGGATAACGACTTTCTCCAACTGGACTGGAACTTTACCGACAGCGCTTCAGCCGCGGAGGATCCGCTCTTGGAGGACTGCCTGTGGCGCACCGACGGAGACAAACCGATCGAGGACAAACTCTCAGCGGTGCTCTCCACGAGTCCCTTGCTCTCCGATGTTAACACTGAGATTTTTGCTGAAATCACCGGCTGTACTCTGGATTGCCACAATGTGGCGCTCTCTTCTCAAGCTCTGGAGAGTGCGGACTTACCGCTGGACACCCAGGGGCAGATCGAGCCTACATCTGATTACGGTTCACTGTCCACCGGAGGAGAATCATCTACAAGCGATTCTGGTGAGTCTTTGGATTCATTTAGAACGTTTATTTTCTGTTGCATGCATGCACTTGTGTCCATTTAAAAGATGGTAGTTAGTTTGTTCCCAGATTGAAGCAATGTATCAAACTTGTAACTAACGTGATTTTAACTGTTTGTGCTTCACAGTGGAGAAGACTGATGTTGTGACCATCTGGCAGTCAAGCACACCGACATGTTCTCAACACCAGCAGCAGTTGGAGGACAGCCGGCGTGAGCAGCAGTGTGCTCTCAATCTCATTGCTCTCAGTGTGTGTCACTTTAAAATTCAACAACAGCACAACATCATCATCCCATGGCCCGCCTTTCCTCCTCCTCCCCCGCCCCCTCTCAAACACTCCCGAGGGTCCGGAGACTCCCACCGAAGCACACACAATTCAGGACACTCTCAAAGTCTGGCCTCGCAACAGGCTGTGGACACAGAGGACAAAGAGAGGCGGATGACACACAACGCGATGGAGAGGCAGAGGCGCAACAAGCTAAAGAACGGTCTCCTTAGGCTACAGGACAACATCCCTGAACTGTCCAATAACGACAAGGCTTCCACGGTGGTGATTTTACAGTGCGCAAAAGAAAGCATCAGAAATCTGGAAACAGAGAACCACAGACTTACACAGAAGAAAGATAAACTCAGAGAACGACAAGAACAGCTGAAAGTCAAACTGGGACAGCTCGAGAGACTGTGAACGTCTGGGACTAATGTCGCCAGTTTGAGGACTGTAACACTTTTGACTGACTGTAAAGACTTTAATGAGGAGATTTTGGATTTTATGCCAAATTAAATTCTGTTTGGAAACACGCATGTTCAATGCAAGGAACGTTCTTCAGTGTTGTGACTTTGCATTGTGCAAAAGTCATGTTCTTGAGTCTTAATATGAAACTTTATTTCATTTTTTTTTTTCAATTAAAAGCGTGGGTTCATTTGCAGGTTTTTGAGAGATAAAAAAAAAAAAAGTTCTGTTCATCCTCAACTGCACTTTGTTTTAGAAAGTAATAAAGAATCAGCAAGATGACATGTTGTGTTTGGATCTTTTTATTAGCACCATACAAAAAAAAAAAAAATCACATTAGAACAACATCACTTTCAACAAATGTCAATCCAGCCACCCTTGACATCATTAAATGTCTAAAGGGCCTGATTGCAGTGGGTCTATAAACCACGCCAGTGCTGGGTTTATTTGGTGTTCAGGCCCATCTGGTTGCGCACGAGAGGCTGATGCTTGCTGCTCGATACATCCAGAGAGTGCTGCCAACGCCAGCATGACCAACAGTGGTATTTAAAACAAGCCTAAAAAACAAAAACAAAAAAAAAGTTGAAGAAATGTACATATCAGTGCAATACATCAGGAGTGTGGTTTGTTTGGTTGATGCTTTGTACTCTAATCATCATTTTTAACAGTACTGACACGTGACATTTTTATTACTAAAGTAAGATTGTTGAACTTTTTACTGCGTCTGGATTCTTCTGCAATTCAAAATGGCGGCACAGCTGAAAGGTTTGTTTGAGCTGCGCCCTTTACTGTACAGGCGTAAATATGCACTTCCTTCAGCCTGAGGCTTATTCATTTCACTTTTGGGGCCCTATTTTAATGATTTAAGCACATGGTCTAAAGCACACGCCGCAAGTGCACTTAGGGCATGTCTGAATCCACTTTTGCTAGTTTAACGACGGGAAAAATGGTCGGCGTGCCCTATGCATGGTCTAAAAGGGTTGTCCCTATTCTCTTAATGAGTAATGGGTGTGTTTTGGGCGTATTGTGCAATAAACCAATCAGAGTCTCATCTCCCTTTCCCTTTAAAAACCAGTTGCACTCGCGATAAACTGAACGCTTCTCTAGTGAGGATATGGATCTGCTCGTGTGTGAGGTTAAAGCGTGAGCAGACCATCTACGGGAAAAGCGGAATTCCACCAAAGCATTTTTATCTTTACGCACACAATAATAATCTTTTACATTGTAATCCTTTTCTTTTTAATATTTGGCATGTTTGTGTGCACCATTAAAGGGCAGAATCATGCTGAAACTAAGTTAACTGAGCTGTAACTCTTGATGCTTTACAGCGTTCATACCTGGGCCCTACAGAAGAACGGGCCGGGCTCACGGTTACATATTTGGCATATGGAGTCTTCCAGAAACGGGTCAATCTGGATCTACAGAGGGAACAGAGAGAGAGTGAGGTAAAGACAGTGGGCTGGTCTTTGAAGCTGTATATTTGAGTCCTGCTCTTCTGTACCTTCTTGCGAAACCTGCAGGTTTTTATCTGCACAAACGTTGCAGTCAAGGCATTCAAGTAGCTCCCCTCATACCTGAATGTCACTCTGGCAGAACCTAGACGAACAAATGCAACACATTCACTCTATGTGTGTAGAAATATCCTTAGGGTGTGTTCACACTGTAGTTTGGTTCTCTTAGATCTTTTTGGACTGGACCAAAAAAGAAAATGGTACATTTAGTCCTGGTTTGCTTAGCGTTCACACTGTCATTTTTAACAACAAACCTAAAGATACAAAACAAAACAAATGGCTTTTACGATGTATGTTTTGAGACAAAAGTTACCGAACATCCAAAACAAAGCTCTGTGCTGGGCTAAATGCACTCACTGTATGTGCGTAGCCTACACATGGTGGTGTTTTTACCAGCTGAGAACTCATGAAGGGTTTATAAAATGTGTGAAGGAGTCAAAACAGCAACAGGAACTCAAACGAAGACGTGTCATTGACGCTTGTACTGAACTGTAATGGGCAACATCACGACTATTACAAGAAAAAACAGGAATGCTTGAGAACTCCTTTTTAGGTTCACATCTTGTGACATCATGTCCTGGTTTTGGTTCGTTTAGATGTCTTTGGTCCGTGTTGCATTCATATTTCAGTCGAACAGCACCAGAGTTCGTGTGGATGTGGCCTGAGACCCATCTTTTCAGGAGTTTCGGTCCCTTTGTTTGGTGCGCACCTGGGTTCGGATTGCAGCGTTCACACTTATTCAAATGAACCACACTAACAGAACAATCGCACCAGAGTTCATTTTAATCGAACCAAACCTGCCAAATGTGAACACACAGGGCTCCAGACTAACATTTGAGAGCAGTGGCGCTGGTGCCGCTAAGTTCTACCGAAGGTGGCGCTGGGTTTTTTTATTTTGTTTTATTTTTATTTTATTTTTAATCATAATGGTAATTTAATTATATTACTATTGTTTTGCATTAATAAGTGCAGTTACTAATAAAATTACATGTTTATTTATTGGAAATTTGACAGTAAAGCACTGAGCTTGATTACATGTACCATACTGAACTGACAGACAGCTTCAGTGATTAAAAAAAGGAGTGTTCTTTACTTGCTTTCTGTCTAATTCAGTCACGATTTGAAGAAGTTTTTGTTTTTCATGAGACTTTGTGACGATTTTAACCCTTTGACGCGTGCAATCACACCGGTGTGATTAGAACGTTCAGTGCGTCACTGCTAAATTCAAACCTGCTTTTCACACCTATAAAGTTTACTCTCTTCTCCCAGTTCACCAGTCACTTACTTTATGCATTTCTGGAAAAAAGTGATAAATTTATGTGATGTAAATCTGACAGATCCTCTGAATTGCGGTGCAAACTCACCACAAGTTATTTCAACTAACATGATAATTATAAAGGTGTTTAAATGACAAAACACATTCACTTCCACATATTTGACAATCGGAATATTTCATATTAAATTAACATTAGGACCTACAATTCATTTGCCTAATTTTATAACGACATCACCACATCTACACCACAACTACACTTGCGACACCGACACGCGTGCATGAGGATTGAGGACTCCTCAATGAAAATGTTTTTAAAACAGAATACAAAACTATATCCCACATCAAAATTGAATTTCAAGGTGATATATTCACAAATTGTCAATAGTGCTTGTTATAAAAGAGACGCAACATTCTTATACAGTTGTTTAAGCCAAGATGAAAACAGCATTGCTGTTTGCCAGCATTTTTTGTTTCCATAGCAAACTATTCACAAAATATTTAATGACACTAATAACAGTCTTTAGGTCTGAACACAGCAAAGTTATCTGTGAAAATCAAAAGCAGCTTTAAACAGAGCCTTAAAAAACGTAGTTTAACAAGAAATATTGATTCATCTCATTTTTCACTGTCATGGTTCGCTAAAAATAGCCTATAAGAAAAATATTAAGCCAGTAAAATTAAGATCTAGGATATAGAATACCGTTATCGGCACAGACGTAGATTCATCTCGTCATCTCTGACAGGATGCACCTTTAATGCAGCGATAGATGACAAAAGTTTTGCTTTTACTTTCACTATCCATTTAAAGTAATAAACCGATCATCACAGCAAGATTTTTGCCCCTTATCCTAGTTTCTCCCCGCATAAACACATTAACTTTCGTTCTTTGGGCTTATTGAAGTGCACATACAGTATATGTGTATGACAGGAAAGCGCATCCAGACAGAGCGAGCTTTTCGTGGGCGCAAACTCCGACTTTTTCTTGAAATGTGTTTCTCACATGTGTTCTCATGTGTTCTCAGAAGTACAGTCAAAAATGCTGCATAGACTACGTAACGGCATGAGAGGATAATACGTGTACGTAAGTTTCTTGCTTACATGTTAGAATACTCTTCGGTTTTTAATACTTTATTATTTACATCACAACAGACATGGAATACTCGGAGATGAGTGAGATACGAATGGTTATAGGCTAGCCCTATCCGCTTGTTAAGTCGTGACGTAAGGAACGCTGTTTCCGGGTCCAAGCCTCGACTCGTTTCACTTGAGAATGCCATCTCGACGGCCGTTTATGAGCGCTATTTATTCATAATAAACATTTAACATTTTAAAGTTAAACATTTAAAATACTTACAGTCTACACAACAGTCTCCGTGCTCACAGCGTTACAGATATTAATATTTTAACGATTTATAAAAGATGAATCGCTGTCTGGCCATCTGGGATTTTGGTATGGAGATAAAGGTTATGATTATAATTTTTTGGTAGTATCGTGTGTGTATATTAGCACCGTTTGTTGTTTTCTTGTGGTATGAGATAGAGCGTTTGGACTCGGAAGCGCCGCTGCGTGACGTCAGATTTAACGCCTGAAATGAATAATGTATAAACATTCAAATATTTCTGCTACAATACCATAGTTTCAGTAAGCGTTACTACATTAAATCCATGGTGACTCCTGGTTTCCATGTCAGCGCTATTTGATCTGATATCTGTTGTTTAGCAGAGAATTCTGTGCTGAATTTGAGTGCTTCTCACTAGATCTCACAGCGATGTTATTAATTTTGCAGTTAATTCAAACGCTTTCTCACTGGATCTCCCAGCGGTGCGTAGTAAGCAGTGTCACATGGTCGAAATCGGCACGCACTGAGTTTGTGTCTATTATTGCTCTGTGCTGATAAACGGTCCGCGCTGCACAGTTTAAACGAGTTCGTTTCGTTTGCCGTTTGATGTTTCTCATGTCAAACAGAAATGGCAGCTCTGATCAGTTGTGCAACGTGGTGGTTGCACCAGTGCAACCTCTAACAAAATTAAGTCGCGCCGGCAGGAAAAAAGCCCTTAATATAGATGAAAGCAGTATACACAAACCTGTGGGATATTTGTACATGTCTGTGTTCATGCCTGCGTAGGTGACCTCTCCGAAGAGACTGTCCATGATGTGGGCCAGACCTTCTGCATTTAGCATCCTGTGCAGAGCGCCCACAAACACAGTCCTTTTGTAGCAAGGAAGCTGGGAGGGACAACGGACGAAATTGTTGTCTGAGATAACCCACGGGATGACCTGCACCTGCAGTAGAAGAAGTGAGAGAGCGGGGTCAGAGGCCAGGGGGCAAAAACGGTGTATGTTATGTTTAAGTGCACGTTATTCTCACATTTTGGCTCTGGATCCGCCTGCTGGACAGTTTGCAGAAGAACTCGATATAATCATCAGGCTGCAGGCGGTGTTGAGTACAGGACTGCAGGAGCCTCTTCACTGACTCCTCCCGCTCAAACAACAGGTACGCATAACCTACACAAACACAACAAACACTTGAAAAAACAAACATATAAAAATATGTCTAAGTGTGTTTTATGTGTAATATTTGATTGCTTGTATGCTAATTTATTGATCACAATAAACATGTATTTTTCATTGCATTCACAATCTCTGAAGCATTTTCTATTAATTTAATAATTTTTGTTCATAAAAGGAACTTTGATTTGTGGAACCAGGATTAATACAAATATATTATAAATATAAATGTAAAAATATATCAATATATTCAAAAAATACATTACTATGAATACTGAAAAAATATGTTAGAATATTATGAAAATCAACTTTGAATTTTATGAATGATTATAGATAGATGTTGTTGAATTGTAGATGTAGAATTGTTACCTCCCGGAGGACTGTGTGGGTTTTTACCATTTTTACCAGGCCACTCAACTCTCAGTGGACCAAACACACTAAATGTGTTCAACAGAATCACTACAAAGAGAGAAAAATTGTCATTCACAACTAGAAACATACTGTAACGGTTCTGTTCAGTTCTGTTTTCATGGACTATGTAGTTTGCACACCGTAGTTTTTGTTTCCTTTGTTCCCATTTCGGTAACACTTTATTTTACAGTGTCATTGTTACACATGTTACATGCAGTTACTATACTAAAAACTATAAATTATGCATAATTACATGCAACTAACCCTAAACCAAACCAAACTCTAATCTTAAGTACATGTAGTTACTTAATATTACTCAGCACTTAAATGTAAAATTACAGCATAACAAAGACACCTTAAAATAAAGTGTAACCCCCATTTCTAGGTTGTTTCTATGGTTACTCATTATTTGATTGATTTATCCTCACCTGTGCCTTGTCTGTGTATTTAAACCCCCCTAAAGTTTGCAGTTCAGTGTCCTGTATTGTCCTTATGCTACTGACCAAGTAAGCTGTAATGTTTTCTCCTACTCCTGAGTTTTGAGTTTATATTTGTATTGCCGTCTTTGATTTTTGGTTTTTGTTAAAGGGGTCATGAAATGAGAAATCAAATTTGCCTTGATTTTTTGACATATCCTCCAAGTTTCAGAGCTTAAAATGTCCTCCCCATTGTAAACAAAACATTTATTTAATCAAGCTCCAAAATGGCTCATTTGGATACTGTGGGATTTGTGACGCCACACGGGCAAATATATTAGAATTTGATTTCTGTTATGTTTTTAATAGCGTCCTGGATCATGTCGGAGGATTATATGTAGGGCTGCAGCAGGAACTGGGAGACTAGTCAAGATCGAGGGAAAGAAGAATGCAGCAATGTACAGAGACATCCTTGATGAAAACCTGCTCCAAGGCGCTCATCCCTGTCCCAGAGAAGTCCTGCAAAGAAGAATGGGAGAAACTGCCCAAAAATAGGTGTACCAAGCTTGTAGCATCATACTCAAAAAGACTGGAGGCTGTAATTGGTGCCAAAGAAGGCTGTGAATACTTATGTACATGTGATTTTTTTTTTCATTTTTTATTTGTAATAAATTTGCAAAGATTTCAAACAAACTTCTTTCACGTTGTCATTATGGACTGTTTGTAGAATTTTGAGGAAAATAATGCATTTAATCCCTTTTGGAATAAGGCTGTAACATAACAAAATGTGGAAAAAGTGAAGCTTGACATGTCTACTTTTAAACGAACCAATTCAAATCGAAAACAAATACTCTCTGCTTATGTAATCCGTATGAAAGGTGCATTTCTCTTTATAGGCGCGTTCACTGTACAGCGGAGATGGCGAGTCAGCATGGTCAACTTCATCTTTGCAGCCAACACAGACTCAGAAAACACTAGTTTATTAATACAGAATTAAAATGTCTCCTTGCTAGTTTTTCCCCGACACAATCGTTACTTTTGTCGGTGCTTTGCAGAAAACTTTATGCATGTGCTTGAGCACAGAATAGGCTATATTACGCCTTTATATATAGTTAGGGTTCATTACGGTTTAGTATTGTCCTCAGTATATTTTTAAGTAATTAAATTAATATAAATATGCGATTAGTCGACTAATGGCTTAAATGAACAATTAATAGTTGACTAGAAAAATCTTTAGGTCGGGGGCAGCCCTAATTATGTTTGTTTGGAGATTTTTTGTTTTGTAATGGAGAGAGATTTTCGGACACAGGATATTTCTGATTACACACTAACTAAACTAAACTATCCCCTGCGAAGGCCTCCTTCCTTTTCTCTTTCCCTATGTATAGATAAAACATTATCAAAATGATTCCAGTTCGCATGAATTCGCAGAAACAACTAATTATTCTGTATTATGCGGACACACTAGACGTGTGCAGAGGTTTCCAATATACCAGCAATCTCTGATGTCATGTCTCTTTTTTTGTTGTTGTTGTGGTGTTTATCAGTTAAAAATCATCTTTTATATGCATATTTTAAATTAATCCTGTTTTGAATGATTCAAACTAACTCAAAATACTCAAAAAGCCACTCAATGGTAGGCACCAACTGGTGTAAAGACGTTACCAACAGAACTGTCACCGAATGAATTATTAGTAAATGAATCTAAACAAGTCTTTTGATTAACAGAATCGCAAGATTTGAGTGGCTGGGAATCTGGGATTGATCGAAATCCACACTACTCACTCTCCAGGTTTACAATCGATAATATATCATGCATGGACATTTTGCATTTGGAGCTGACGCCTTTGACTCAAATTTTTTTGGAATCGTTTACTGTCTCGACTCTCGAGTCTGTTCTTTCCCCTCCCCCGGGCCCCTTCATTGACTGCAGCTCTTGCGCACAGCAGCAACGTAAATGTGAATTCATAAAACTATTTTAAATGGCATGTTTGCCAGAACATAACATCAAATTTTATTCTATGTTGTATCATTTTCTCAAACTATTTTCTAGCCCGACGTTGTTTCGAGTCGTTTATTCCCGCTCGTGCTCCATTCAAATCTTGCGCGCGCTGACAGCATCCGGTATTTTCTGAGAGATTTACATCAGACGAAGGGAAGGTAAGTGAAACTTCATATTTTTGTTCTAAAAGTGAGACTGTGTGTGTGTATCATGACTGTATTATTCTGCTTGTTAAAAATGTATTATGCAGTAATTTACAATATTGCTCTGAGTGTGTGTGTGTGTGTGTGTGTGTCCCCGATTCACGCACATACATGTCAGTCAGCGTGGCACGTCAGGTTTGTAGAGCTTTATTCAGTCCATTTTAAATTCAAAGGGTTTTTTATTTAACACTAAAAAGTTAAATAAGCACATATAGCCTAACTATTACGCACCTCCCGGACCATCAGTGAGAGCAACGGTACCGCAGAACGAGTGCAGACTACCCTATCTCTAGACGTTTTAATTTTTTTTTTAAATCCAAAAATTTCAAAAAACAACGAAATTGTCAGATATTCATTTAGCGCATGTTCACAGATGAAAACAACTGAAAAACAGCGCTTGTTATTGTCTCCTTACTGTATGTTTGTTTTACTGACTGAGAAATCGCTCCAGATGATTCAATGAGAGAGCAGTCCAAACAAATGCAACAGAAAAAGTTTTTGTTTGAATACCATTCAGTTACCCAAGTTATCTTGTTTTATTCAGTTACTGCAACGGCAAGAAAGCACTTTGACGTGTTGCAGAATTCTAACCTGTGCTTAAACATTGAGAACTGTACAATGTATTTAGAGAAATGTGTTTTTATTTTATTTTTATTTTCTTTGCTCACAAGATCCTCAATTCCCAGCCCCAACTATTCATCTGAAGGACTGTGGCAATGGGAATTCTTTGAACCACCAGGGCAGTTTCCACCGGATGAGAAAGACATGGTAGATGATAGACCCCTATTGATATCTCACTGACTGTTAGCTAACACCCCCGCTTTCGAAAAATCCAGAGAAATGACATACCCAAACTAAAACAGATACAGTTCATGAACCCTTTGAACTAAAAGCGTAAGTATAGTCTCATTTGAAAGCAAATTTGCAGTTTATTGTAAAGTCATAATAAATTATTATCACAATTAAAAAAAATGCTTCAAAGTTTTGTAAAATTATTAGAAATGTATTTATGAAATATCTTTATGAAAATAAAAGTGAAGTTGGCCTTGTAGCAATCTAGAAATGCACTGCAGCTAAAGCCACATGTCTGACCATATTATATTTCAAATCTGCAGTTAATAAGTCTAAAACTCAGTTTTATTAAATGTTTTTCAAGATCATGTCATGTGACTTTATTTATTAAAATGCTAACTGATGTTCATTGCCACCTTTTCAGTCATGCCTCTATGGTTTTGTGTTGCAAACTGCCTTTTTCAGTTTCATTCTCTCCTGCACTCATCCATTCACACCTCTCCAGCCTGCTTATGGCTCTAATTATTCTTTTGTCTCTATTATAACTGCTAACAACCTTCCATTCACAGAGATTTAATCCCTCTTTTCTTTCATCAAACTTCTCACTTCACCTTCTTTGAAACTGTATCATATCACCTTATTGAAAAACGAAAAAAAATTCAGCGAGCTTTACAATTCAAAATGATGTATTTGCATTTATTACATTTGCTCATAACGGGAGCATCTCTATGGGCTCGCTAGCATGTTAGCTTAGCACACCAACAAAACACGACAATTTATGAGATTAAAACCATGTTTTTGCTTCAAACTTACAAGTGGGGTGTTTTAAATAACCTTCTGTTCTGTATCTCTCACCATTGGAGAAAGCGTAACGGCTAACTTAATCACATGCGGCACCTCTCAGCCTATCATGTAATGGCCGTGACATCAGTGCCCACCGTTCAAAGCTCTTTCCCTGCATACCGCCAAAGCTGGAGCGTTAGCATTAGCTGTTACGCTTTTTTGGCTAAAGTTTACAGGCTTGCCTTCCAGTGGCTCTGACATGGTATGCCTGTTCTTCATCATGTGCTATTTGTGGACTAAAGGTGCACAGAGCACCCTCCGGCTGCCAGTATGAATTGAAAACACAGTACATCAGAGTATCCAGCGCTCATAATGATGACAACGGCGCGTTTTGGGTAAAAATTAAATAAATATTACTCCTCTGTATAATTTGACAAACATATGAGAATCCATCAATATTTCTCCAAATGTGCATGCTTTTAAGCTAAAAGCCCTGAGGGATGTTGTTTTGTCAAGTGTTTTCATGAAGACCTCACAAGAGTTTTTTTCTCAGTGGATGTGGCTGACGCTCATATTTCAATGACAAGGTAACGACTCCGTTTTTCATATTCATAACTACTGATGCATATTAACAAATTACGGCCACTATAAGATTTGAAGAGTAAAACAGGTCAAAAATTGAAGATTGAGACTTAGATCTTTTTAATGATGTATAGTTTGTCAAGGTAATTACATTACATCTAACTGTAAATTTGAGCTAATTTAAACAAAGAAACATCTTTGGAACACAAATTAAGATATTTTTGATGAAGCCTGAGAGGTTTCTGTCCCTCCATAGTGATCCAACGCAACTTTTACCCCAAGGTCCAGAAGAATCCGAAAAAGACATCATTAAAGTACTCCATGTGACTCCAGTGGCTTAAACTCAATTTTATGAAGCAATGCGATTGCTTTGTTTGTGCAAAAAAAAAAAAAAAAAACATAATTTGCCACTTTATTTACAAAAATATTGATCTGCAACGTGCGTTCCCGAGAGCATCACGACTCACGCGTGTTGTGTTCAGACTCGCACGTCAACTCAACGCACATGCGCAAGTGTTCCCCAGAGCATCACGACTCACGCGTGTTGTGTTCAGACTCGCACGTCAACTCAACGCACATGCGCAAGTGTTCCCCAGAGCATCACGACTCACGCGTGTTGTGTTCAGACTCGCACGTCAACTCAACGCACATGCGCAAGTGTTCCCCAGAGCATCACGACTCACGCGTGTTGTGTTCAGACTCGCGCGTTGACTCAACGCTTTACTACCTTTCTGGACCTTGAGTTGTAGAGTTGTAGTTGCGCTGAATCTCTATGGAGAAACAGAAACGTCTCAGACTTCATCAAAAAGATCTTAATTTGTGTTCTGAAGATGAACAAAGGTCTTACAGGTGTGGAAAAACATGAGGGTGAGTAATTAATGACAGAATGTGTTTGTTAGTTTAGTTATGTGTTCGTGATTTAGTTAATAAACTTGTGCACAATACATATTTGTATTCTGACTCCCCGTCTGTGAATAATTCGTCTCTTAAATGATTTAGATCTTATTACCAGCTCTAAGTGCTGTAAATGCTAAGAAAGAATTATTTTTCTATGGCCATGAAAAATATACTTCTCTTAGAATTAATTAATAATCAATGTTCAATCAGTTCACAGAATAAATTGATAGATTGATTGTAATTTTACTGTAGCTACATGAAGTTAATCTGATTAACTGATTCAAATATTCATAAGTAATCATAATAATCATAATGAGTTATGAATAATTATTCATATTTCCCCTTTGAGCTAATATCGCTAAAATCGAAAAGTCAGGAAACTCTGCACACGCGCCAGAAGTGGTGAAAATTATGTCTGATATGGGTTTCAGAATTAGGTGTGGCAAATTTCAATTAAGTGCCCTTCGCGCTACGTGTCGTGTTCAGGTATGAAATTCGGCAGCCATGTAACAGCCCAATACCTACAAAAAAGTCCCTGAGAGCAAAATCTGAAAACCCAACAGGAAGTGAGATATTTTGAATTTATTTTAAAGATGTTTTAAAATGTGATTAACATTATAAGTAATCTTCAATTAACATTAAAGGGTTAGTTCACCCAAAAATGAAAATTATCCCATGATTTACTCATTGTTCAATTTACTCATTGTGAATCCAAAACAACACGTCCATCCATCATAAAAGTAATCCATATGGCTCCAGGGGTTAATAAAAGCCTTCTGAAGCGAAGTAAGGCATTTTTGTAAGAAAAATATCCATATTTAAAACTTAGGTCATGAATTAGAAATGATCATTTTTAAAAGAGAAATGTCGGAGGTTCAAACAAATAAGGCTGGGCAACAAACTCAAGCTCCTCTTCTCTTATATCAAAATCCTTGGAAGAGCCAGGATATTTTTTAAATATATCTCCGATTGTGTTTGTCTGAAAGAAAAGAGTCATATACACCTAGGATGGCTTGAGATTGAGTAAATCATGGGATAATTTTCATGTTTGGATGAACTATCCCTTTAAAATAAAATAAAAAAATCTATTTCATGACCCTTTAATAAAACGGCTGGAATTGTATCCATCTTCTCCTTCCTTCATTATCACTATCCTCTGACGTGATGCATAATAGTGAATAATAATTCACATCTCAATGTGTGTTTGTCAGCTCACCATCTGTGATGCCCCACGGCACACCTCCCAGGAACACTTTACAGGAGTAAACAGGGTTTTCGTAGTGGCGTGGAGGAAGTTGCCCTTCCCAGGTGTAAGTGGCATAATTCACGGCTGTGAGACACAGTCAATCATAAAGTCACTACAATATCAATAACAGCTAGACAGAGTGCAGCAACTAAATGCCAGTTTTAAGATGCGATTTTAATGTTTAACCATTTTTAACCCTGTAAAGCTTAACATACGAAATAATTAGAAAAATATTTTTTAATGGAACACTTTAAGATTTGGGCAAAATATAAAAAGAAATCTAAAAGATTGCATATGTTTTATAAATACCATATTTGATACATCAAGCTTTTGACATAGGTATGATATAGTGAGAATATGGATCTCATACTTGAGGAGGGAAAAAACAGCTCAATTTTATTCAGAGGCCCAAACTGAGCAAAAATATGCACTTTGGTGCAGTTGCTGATATTTATGACCAAAAAGTAAGATGAAATTCTTGAAATGCTTGAAATGTAAATCAATAAAATCTTTATAATAGGTATAACCACTGTAATTTTTATGAACAGTGATTGTGTACAATACAATGATGATTGAGAGATGTACAAAAAAAACATTCCTCAAAAGACTGACGTATCATATTTGATATTCACAGTTTAACATGATTTTTCTAATTATGGATAATCAAGTAAGTTGCTTCAGTCCAGAAAATGTCCTTGAAACTCAACTGAAATTACTATACTATACTACAGTAGGTTTTATAGGGTTAATTTGATATATGGCACTCTCACATCACATGTTTGAGATGGCATGTCAAGTTAAAAGTAGTTCGACTTCATCTGTGCATCTTAAAAAAATCTCACCCTCAACTCATCTTAGGTGTGTACATGACTATCTTCTTTCAGACGAACACAATCAGATATATATTTAAAAATATCCTGGATCCTCCGAGCTTTATAATGGTAGTGAAGGGGGGGGGGGGGGGGGGGGGGGGGGATTTAAAAAAAACTGCATCCCTCCATCATAAAAGTAATCCATATGGCTCCAGAGGGTTAATAAAGGCCTTCTAAAGAGAAGTGATGGGTTTCTGTAAGAAGAATATCCATATTTAAAACACATCGACTTCCACCGGAAGAGTGACCTTTGACCTGACGCACGACGTAATGACAAACGTGGAAATGCAGAGGAAAGAGCAAAACAAAACACCGTAGTTTGAACTAGTTATTTGAATTTATACAGTTTTAAATATGAATATTTTTCTTACAAAACGCCTCGCTTCACTTCAGAAGGCCTTTATTAACCCCCTGAAGCCGTATGGATTATTTTTTATAATGGATGGATGAATTTTTCTGAGCTTCAAAATCTGGCCCCCCATTCACAACCATTATAAAGCTTGGAGGACTAAGGATATTTTTAAATAAATCACTGATTGTGTTCGTATGAAAGAAGATAGTCATAGACTGCGTCTACATGTGCTCCAATAATGCGATTATTTCTCATAATCAGAGTAAGGTGTTAATCGCAGTAAGATGTTTACATGACTCGACAGAACTCTTCACTCCAGTTTACATGCATCTTTCATTACTCTTATTATTCGCTAATAAGTATCATGTGTGAACAACATACGGCATTCAGTAAATCATGGGTTAATTTTCATTTTTGGGTGAACTAAGCCTTTAATGTTGCAAAATTCATCAATTAAGTTACATTGATAAATATCATGCATAGAGAATCTAATAGTTTAACATAGGTGGCTAATGTAAATGTACCTGCAGCTCGTTTATGACGTTTCGCTTCTCTCTCAATGTAGAACGAAGGTTTCTTCAAGCCAAAAGCATCCGAGCCGGGCCAGATGGGACCTGTGGAGCAGCACCCAACCACTGGTCCTTCAGCCTGAGCACTGGGAGTATTCGTGAAGATGCTCAGGGGATTCTGCTTCCAATGGGCAACTTCGTCCAGTTTCACACCCTCCGCCTGCAGTTCAGGCAGCGCCGGAGGTGACGGGGTTGAAGCTCTGAGAGAGACCTGATGGAGATGCACAAACAAATAACTGCACTGTAACTACTGAAAAACTGACAAACAGAATGTTTGAAAGGTTCCACTGCACTCTTCTGGGTTCCGTATCAGATTGGAATGTTGTTGCTCACCAGGTGGTCGAATCCTACAGAAATGTCACTTTTCTCTGTGTTGACGAGACTGCTGGATCCAGAAGGAGACTCTAGTGCTGGTATCAAATATAAAAAGAAATCTAAAAGTTTGCATATGTTTTATAAATACCATATTTGATACATCAAGCTTTTGACATAGGTATGATATAGTGAGAATATGGATCTCATACTTGAGGAGGGAAAAAACAGCTCAATTTTATTCAGAGGCCCAAACTGAGCAAAAATATGCACTTTGGTGCAGTTGCTGTGATACAGTTTTTAGCCATATCGCCCAGCCCTACTGTGAATATCAAATATGATACGTCAGTCTTTTGAGGAATGTTTTTTTTGTACATCTCTCAATCATCATTGTATTGTACACAATCACTGTTCATAAAAATTACAGTGGTTATACCTATTATAAAGATTTTATTGATTTACATTTCAAGCATTTCAAGAATTTCATCGTACTTTTTGGTCATAAATATCAGATATCAGTGTTTCATATCGGTCGATATCGATAATTATTGATATTTTTTATGACCCATTTAAAATAAGGACCAGGAGAAAAATATATTACATTTAAACATTTTTATTTTAAACTTAACCTTCCTCTGATCATAATCCCCTCAGTTATTAAGACAGAAATGTCAACAACCATGGAAAACTCAAATAATTAAAATGTTGTGCGGTGTTGCAGCTACAGATGTTGCTGGTTGAATACGGCTGTGCTCCAAAGGGTGAGCACGGCTAAGGTGGTACATCAAGTTCGTGGTATTACCAGTCTTGGCGGGGACAACGGTCTTGCATAATTTGCAGACGACATTGGTCTGACTACGGTCAGACTTATAATATCCAAAAAAACTGCCATACTGGCGAGCTGACTTTTCCTCTTTTATTTACAATTTCCTCACTCGCTGCAGCACTGATTTTCTGCTTATCAGTCGCCGGTTACTGAAGAGGAATCCAGCAGACCAGCACGAGACAACGATATGGCGCAACCAAAGTTGATACTGTTACATGATTGGCTGTTAGCGTGTCACTCCCTACGTTGCTAGGTTACCAGAAAGCGAGTGCCTTTGTTAATGCAACCAAACTTGCTTCGCAACCTCTGTTTTCTTCCGACGAAGAATAAAAAAAATATCGAATGTTTTATCGATCACGTGTCTATCGCGATACATATCGTTATCGTTTTATCGCCCAGCACTAATTCACAGTTTAACATGATTTTTCTAATTATGGATAATCAAGTAAGTTGCTTCAGTCCAGAAAATGTTCTTGAAACTCAACTGAAATTACTATACTATAGTAGGTTTTATAGGGTTAATTTGATATATGGCACTCTCACATCACGTTTGAGATGGCATGTCAAGTTAAAAGTAGTTCGACTTCATCTGTGCATCTTAAAAAAATCTCACCCTCAACTCATCTTAGGTGTGTACATGACTATCTTCTTTCAGACGAACACAATCAGATATATATTTAAAAATATCCTGGATCCTCCGAGCTTTATAATGGTAGTGAAGGGGGGGGGGGGGGGGGGGGGGGATTTAAAAAAAACTGCATCCCTCCATCATAAAAGTAATCCATATGGCTCCAGAGGGTTAATAAAGGCCTTCTAAGAGAAGTGATGGGTTTCTGTAAGAAGAATATCCATATTTAAAACACATCGACTTCCGCCGGAAGAGTGACCTTTGACCTGATGCACGACGTAATGACAAACGTGGAAGTGCAGAGGAAAGAGCAAAACAAAACACCGTAGTTTGAACCGCGAGACGCGTCTAAGCTTACGATACTCCTACATCCAGCGTAATACATCGCGTCAGTGGATTACTCGTTTGGCGCAAGTTGACTTGAGCAGTATGCGTACGGTCGTCTGCCGGAAGCTAGTTATTTGAATTTATACAGTTTTAAATATGAATATTTTTCTTACAAAACGCCTCGCTTCACTTCAGAAGGCCTTTATTAACCCCCTGAAGCCGTATGGATTATTTTTTATAATGGATGGATGAATTTTTCTGAGCTTCAAAATCTGGCCCCCCATTCACAACCATTATAAAGCTTGGAGGACTAAGGATATTTTTAAATAAATCACTGATTGTGTTCGTATGAAAGAAGATAGTCATAGACTGCGTCTACATGTGCTCCAATAATGCGATTATTTCTCATAATCAGAGTAAGGTGTTAATCGCAGTAAGATGTTTACATGACTCGACAGAACTCTTCACTCCAGTTTACATGCATCTTTCATTACTCTTATTATTCGCTAATAAGTATCATGTGTGAACAACATACGGCATTCAGTAAATCATGGGTTAATTTTCATTTTTGGGTGAACTAAGCCTTTAATGTTGCAAAATTCATCAATTAAGTTACATTGATAAATATCATGCACAGAGAATCTAATAGTTTAACATAGGTGGCTAATGTAAATGTACCTGCAGCTTGTTCATGACGCATCGCTTCTCTCTCAATGTAGAACGAAGGTTTCTTCAAGTCAAAAGCATCCGAGCCGGGCCAGATGGGACCTGTGGAGCAGCACCCAACCACTGGTCCTTCAGCCTGAGCACTGGGGGCATTCGTGAAGATGCTCAGGGGATTCTGCTTCCAATGGGCAACTTCGTCCAGTTTCACACCCTCCGCCTGCAGTTCAGGCAGCGCCGGAGGTGACGGGGTTGAAGCTCTGAGAGAGACCTGATGGAGATGCACAAACAAATAACTGCACTGTAACTACTGAAAAACTGACAAACAGAATGTTTGAAAGGTTCCACTGCACTCTTCTGGGTTCCGTATCAGATTGGAATGTTGTTGCTCACCAGGTGGTCGAATCCTACAGAAATGGCACTTTTCTCTGTGTTGACGAGACTGCTGGATCCAGAAGGAGACTCTAGTGCTGGTATCAAATATAAAAAGAAATCTAAAAGATTGCATATGTTTTATAAATACCATATTTGATACATCAAGCTTTTGACATAGGTATGATATAGTGAGAATATGGATCTCATACTTGAGGAGGGAAAAAACAGCTCAATTTTATTCAGAGGCCCAAACTGAGCAAAAATATGCACTTTGGTGCAGTTGCTGTGATACAGTTTTTAGCCATATCGCCCAGCCCTACTGTGAATATCAAATATGATACGTCAGTCTTTTGAGGAATGTTTTTTTTGTACATCTCTCAATCATCATTGTATTGTACACAATCACTGTTCATAAAAATTACAGTGGTTATACCTATTATAAAGATTTTATTGATTTACATTTCAAGCATTTCAAGAATTTCATCGTACTTTTTGGTCATAAATATCAGATATCAGTGTTTCATATCGGTCGATATCGATAATTATTGATATTTTTTATGACCCATTTAAAATAAGGACCAGGAGAAAAATATATTACATTTAAACATTTTTATTTTAAACTTAACCTTCCTCTGATCATAATCCCCTCAGTTATTAAGACAGAAATGTCAACAACCATGGAAAACTCAAATAATTAAAATGTTGTGCGGTGTTGCAGCTACAGATGTTGCTGGTTGAATACGGCTGTGCTCCAAAGGGTGAGCACGGCTAAGGTGGTACATCAAGTTCGTGGTATTACCAGTCTTGGCGGGGACAACGGTCTTGCATAATTTGCAGACGACATTGGTCTGACTACGGTCAGACTTATAATATCCAAAAAAACTGCCATACTGGCGAGCTGACTTTTCCTCTTTTATTTACAATTTCCTCACTCGCTGCAGCACTGATTTTCTGCTTATCAGTCGCCGGTTACTGAAGAGGAATCCAGCAGACCAGCACGAGACAACGATATGGCGCAACCAAAGTTGATACTGTTACATGATTGGCTGTTAGCGTGTCACTCCCTACGTTGCTAGGTTACCAGAAAGCGAGTGCCTTTGTTAATGCAACCAAACTTGCTTCGCAACCTCTGTTTTCTTCCGACGAAGAATAAAAAAAATATCGAATGTTTTATCGATCACGTGTCTATCGCGATACATATCGTTATCGTTTTATCGCCCAGCACTAATTCACAGTTTAACATGATTTTTCTAATTATGGATAATCAAGTAAGTTGCTTCAGTCCAGAAAATGTTCTTGAAACTCAACTGAAATTACTATACTATAGTAGGTTTTATAGGGTTAATTTGATATATGGCACTCTCACATCACGTTTGAGATGGCATGTCAAGTTAAAAGTAGTTCGACTTCATCTGTGCATCTTAAAAAAATCTCACCCTCAACTCATCTTAGGTGTGTATATGACTATCTTCTTTCAGACGAACACAATCAGATATATATTTAAAAATATCCTGGATCCTCCGAGCTTTATAATGGTAGTGAAGGGGGGGGGGGGATTTAAAAAAAACTGCATCCCTCCATCATAAAAGTAATCCATATGGCTCCAGAGGGTTAATAAAGGCCTTCTAAGAGAAGTGATGGGTTTCTGTAAGAAGAATATCCATATTTAAAACACATCGACTTCCGCCGGAAGAGTGACCTTTGACCTGATGCACGACGTAATGACAAACGTGGAAGTGCAGAGGAAAGAGCAAAACAAAACACCGTAGTTTGAACCGCGAGACGCGTCTAAGCTTACGATACTCCTACATCCAGCATAATACATCGCGTCAGTGGATTACTTGTTTGGCGCAAGTTGACTTGAGCAGTATGCGTACGGTCGTCTGCCGGAAGCTAGTTATTTGAATTTATACAGTTTTAAATATGAATATTTTTCTTACAAAACGCCTCGCTTCACTTCAGAAGGCCTTTATTAACCCCCTGAAGCCGTATGGATTATTTTTTATAATGGATGGATGAATTTTTCTGAGCTTCAAAATCTGGCCCCCCATTCACAACCATTATAAAGCTTGGAGGACTAAGGATATTTTTAAATAAATCACTGATTGTGTTCGTATGAAAGAAGATAGTCATAGACTGCGTCTACATGTGCTCCAATAATGCGATTATTTCTCATAATCAGAGTAAGGTGTTAATCGCAGTAAGATGTTTACATGACTCGACAGAACTCTTCACTCCAGTTTACATGCATCTTTCATTACTCTTATTATTCGCTAATAAGTATCATGTGTGAACAACATACGGCATTCAGTAAATCATGGGTTAATTTTCATTTTTGGGTGAACTAAGCCTTTAATGTTGCAAAATTCATCAATTAAGTTACATTGATAAATATCATGCACAGAGAATCTAATAGTTTAACATAGGTGGCTAATGTAAATGTACCTGCAGCTTGTTCATGACGCATCGCTTCTCTCTCAATGTAGAACGAAGGTTTCTTCAAGTCAAAAGCGTCCGAGCCGGGCCAGATGGGACCTGTGGAGCAGCACCCAACCACTGGTCCTTCAGCCTGAGCACTGGGGGCATTCGTGAAGATGCTCAGGGGATTCTGCTTCCAATGGGCAACTTCGTGCAGTTCAGGCAGCGCCGGAGGTGACGGGGTTGAAGCTCTGAGAGAGACTGATATTTATGACCAAAAAGTAAGATGAAATTCTTGAAATGTAAATCAATAAAATCTTTATAATAGGTATAACCACTGTAATTTTTATGAACAGTGATTGTGTACAATACAATGATGATTGAGAGATGTACAAAAAAAACATTCCTCAAAAGACTGACGTATCATATTTGATATTCACAGTTTAACATGATTTTTCTAATTATGGATAATCAAGTAAGTTGCTTCAGTCCAGAAAATGTTCTTGAAACTCAACTGAAATTACTATACTATACTACAGTAGGTTTTATAGGGTTAATTTGATATATGGCACTCTCACATCACATGTTTGAGATGGCATGTCAAGTTAAAAGTAGTTCGACTTCATCTGTGCATCTTAAAAAAATCTCACCCTCAACTCATCTTAGGTGTGTACATGACTATCTTCTTTCAGACGAACACAATCAGATATATATTTAAAAATATCCTGGATCCTCCGAGCTTTATAATGGTAGTGAAGGGGGGGGGATTTTAAAAAAACTGCATCCCTCCATCATAAAAGTAATCCATATGGCTCCAGAGGGTTAATAAAGGCCTTCTAAAGAGAAGTGATGGGTTTCTGTAAGAAGAATATCCATATTTAAAATATAATAGCTATAATAACTATAAACGCCTGTACACATCGACTTCCGCCGGAAGAGTGACCTCTGACCTGATGCACGACATAATGACAAACGTGGAAGTGCAGAGGAAAGAGCAAAACAAAACACCGTAGTTTGAACCGCGAGACGCGTCTAAGCTTACGATACTCCTACATCCAGCGTAATACATCGCGTCAGTGGATTACTCGTTTGGCGCAAGTTGACTTGAGCAGTATGCGTACGGTCGTCTGCCGGAAGCTAGTTATTTGAATTTATACAGTTTTAAATATGAATATTTTTCTTACAAAACGCCTCGCTTCACTTCAGAAGGCCTTTATTAACCCCCTGAAGCCGTATGGATTATTTTTTATAATGGATGGATGAATTTTTCTGAGCTTCAAAATCTGGCCCCCCATTCACAACCATTATAAAGCTTGGAGGACTAAGGATATTTTTAAATAAATCACTGATTGTGTTCGTATGAAAGAAGATAGTCATAGACTGCGTCTACATGTGCTCCAATAATGCGATTATTTCTCATAATCAGAGTAAGGTGTTAATCGCAGTAAGATGTTCACATGACTCGACAGAACTCTTCACTCCAGTTTACATGCATCTTTCATTACTCTTATTATTCGCTAATAAGTATCATCTACTCATATCAGATTCAAAATACATTTTTATGGACGTACTGGATATTATTTGGCGCTGTGATGAACATCACGATGCCGGGTTTGCCTACACTACCGTTGCGTTCTTCACGCCGTCTGGATGAAGATACAGAGTGATTAAGAGCTTAATCGCATTGCTTTAATCGAATTACTGCGTTTACATGAGGTCAAGTTTAATCACAATATTACTAAAATCCCATTATAATTGCATTATAAGGGTGCATATTAACGCACTGATATACACCTAGGATGGGGGTGAGTAAATCATGGGTTAATTTTCATTTTTGGGTGAACTAAGCCTTTAATGTTGCAAAATTCATCAATTAAGTTACATAAATTAAGTTACATAAATATCATGCATAGAGAATCTAATAGTTTAACATAGGTGTCTAATGTAAATGTACCTGAAGCTTGTTCATGACGCATCGCTTCTCTCTCAATGTAGAACGAAGGTTTCTTCAAGTCAAAAGCGTCCGAGCCGGGCCAGATGGGACCTGTGGAGCAGCACCCAACCACTGGTCCTTCAGCCTGAGCACTGGGGGCATTCGTGAAGATGCTCAGGGGATTCTGCTTCCAATGGGCAACTTCGTCCAGTTTCACACCCTCCGCCTGCAGTTCAGGCAGCGCCGGAGGTGACGGGGTTGAAGCTCTGAGAGAGACCTGATGGAGATGCACAAACAAATAACTGCACTGTAACTACTGAAAAACTGACAAACAGAATGTTTGAAAGGTTCCACTGCACTCTTCTGGGTTCCGTATCAGATTGGAATGTTGTTGCTCACCAGGTGGTCGAATCCTACAGAAATGGCACTTTTCTCTGTGTTGACGAGACTGCTGGATCCAGAAGGAGACTCTAGTGCTGGTAACAGGCTGCAGAAGCGGTCCATTGGATCTGCTCCTCCTAATACTACACATTTATTTACACTACCTTTCAGTACGATTTTATTTTGAAAGAAATTCAATTTTATTCAGCAAGGAAGTATTAAATTTATCAAAATGGAAAGTAAAGACATTTATAATATTACAAAATATTTCTTTCAAATAAATACAGCTCTTTTTTCCAGCAAAGAAGCCTGAAAAAATGTATCATGGTTTCCACAAAATTAAGCCACACAACTGTTTTCAGCACTGATAATAATCATAAATGTTTCTTGAGCATCAAATCATCATATCAGAATGATTTCTGAAGGATCATGTGACACTGAAGACTGGAGTAATGATGCTGAAAATTCAGCTTTGATCACTGGAATAAATTACAATTACAGTTTAAAAGTACATAAAGGCCTGGTTTCACAGACAGGGCTTAGATTAAACCAGGCCTTAGTTCAATTAGGACATTTTAGTAGCTTTTACAAACTTAGAAGAAAAAAAAACATTACTGGTGTGAATCTTGAGATGAAACAATAACACTGACATACTTTAAGAAATGTCAGTACAAGGTATAAATTTGTATATTTTATTTAAATTCAACAACACTGACTGAGGTTAATGCTTGAGTATAAATAAAGTTTATACCTTGTATATAAATATAGATTCTCTGACGTCAAGTCTTATCTTTACACGATTTTTTAAATATTTGTATTATAAAATATATTCTCTATTGTTATTTATATCATATATATGTTATATTCTCAGATGATCAAGACAAACGCAATGATTTTTTGTCAGTTCACTCACCAACTCCCAAAGTGTCTGAAACTAGCTTCAACAGGCAGATAGGAGCGGCCATACAAAGCTCTAAACATCACATTGGGCACACAGGTTCACTCACCGGGCTGGGTCGAGTGCTGGGGATCTGGACGGCTCCATGAAAGGTCCAGACTTATGTCATTAAGACTTTGCAGAGGAGCCACAGGATCCAGGTGGTCTCTGCTATCCATCGGAGAGTAGCTTGTGCCCGAAGCATCTGAGAGAGAGAGGGTTTGCTAAAACAGTTCTTTGATAGCTGTTTGGTTATCATTGGTTAACATTAGTCTGACAACAGTCACCCTAGTCTAAAATAACACTATATTTCTAAACAAAATACTACTAAAGCATCTATTAATCTTAGTTAATGTTCATTTCAACATTTTTAGCTTTTTTTTTTTTTAAAGTCTGTTAAAGTCGGCATGAAATCAAATTGACAACTCTTATTTTTTTTTTAATGGAATATTGTAGTATTTATTATCAATAATTTGTCCGTGCACCACCAGCAGATCCAGTGACGTAAGAGGAAAATGCTGTCGTTGGGGCTGATGCCAGTTTTTGGGGTGTACAGTACCCTCAAACATTGAAAGGAACCTGATGGAGGACACGCTTAGTCAGTCAGTCAGACTGCGTGTCTACTGGAGCAGAACAAGCGACCAGAGCGTTTTTTTAAGATTCATTGTAGAAGTTGAGTGTCGCTCAACTTCCATAGGAATTAGGGGTGCAATGGTTCAGATTACTCACGGTTCGGTTTGTATCATGGTTTTAGGCTCACGGTTTCAGTACGGTTCGGTATGTGCTATGTTCAGGTAAAAAATTACTACTGTCAAATAAAAATTATGAAAATAAGAACAAATAATCAAACGGCACAAATAAATACAGTAAAGCAAAGATACAAATAAACAAAGCTTTTCAGGTTTTTCATGTATCCAGTTTTCAGGTACAGAAATTGAATAAAGTAGCTAATAAAATGTAAAACAACATTGCATGTGATCTTTACTGTGTAAATTATTAAAAACACATTCAGACAGCAGGAATGCAAGGGCTGCTGTCTCTTTAAGACATAATACACGGACCAGTACACTGATACTGAACTCGCCAAGACGGGCATGTTGACATAATTTTGTGTGAATTTGTCCGTTCAAGAACAAGACTTAAAAGGGACCTCAATGAATTTTTGCGCGCTATACACGCGCTTAGGATCGGATGAGTGCACAAACCTTCTCACAGAGCTCGCGCAAGAAGCCAGAATGTGTATCCATCGACAGAAACATACATTAGCCTAACTCTGTCTGTCTGTTTTATTTATTTTCTACAAACCATATTATAGATGCGCATGCGTCGTCAGATATGAGATGAACCGCGGTGCAAGTGCGTGCCGAACCGAGTGTGCAGAACGGTACGGATCGATGTTTTACCGAGAACCGTTTCACTCCCAATAGGAATGAACCGAAAACGCTCGCTCCGTGCCAACGGACACGCACAGTCAGTCAGTCAGTCAGTCTCTCGCGCGCTCGCTCGCTCTCTCTCTTGTCATCCTCAAAAAATAAAGCTCTTACAATAACGTGAGACTGGTGGAGATAACTCCGCCATAACAGACTCCAAACGCACGTTCTGCTCGGCCTCCATTTTGTTAGCAACGGCCAACTTCCAACGATCCAATCAATTCCCGAAGGACGAAATCAAGTCCCGCCCTCTCATTTCGGATGCCAGACAATCGCAATTTCCGCTTCGTTGACCTTACTGAGACCTTTTTGTAAAGTATAGGTGTTTTTTTATGAAAAAATTAAAAATAGTAGTTTATTTTCATAAACTAAATGCTAAGCAGAATTTTTTTTCTTTGCTTATTAGATTCTTGGGTGGGTCAATGAAGAACAACAACATTAATTTTGAGGCATTTATATTTTTTATGTAGTGTCAGATTTTTTAAAAAACTAACACTTAGGTCCATAATGGACAAAAATGTCCATACCAAAAAACGGTCATAGAAATATTATTTTCAGAATTTATTTTCAGAATTTTAACAGATCGGTTTCTTTACATCCTCGGCTTCTAATGCACCTGTGTGCTCACTGTCAGTGGGCAACACTAGCTTCAGAGCTTCCTCTGCTGAGTAACGTCTCTTCAAACAATGAAATGATCAACCCCTCAAGCACCACATATTTATAGGTTTGGCTGTGAGGACACCTGTGTGAACTCAAACTTTGTATAAAATCTACCAGACTAAAAAAATCTGCATTTTCTTGTGGTGGAAAAACAGGCTTCTGAACTTCTACTTCAAATTCAAGCATACCTTTTATCTCCGTACAAAAACAATAACAAGTGAAAAAGTGCAATCAAGGGTTAACCCTTGTGCAACCTTATGGACATTTTTGTCCATTTCAGTTTTGTTTTTTGTTATAAGTGTGCCTTTGTTAATACCAACTACATGAATTTTGGCTCAGGTGTTTATTTTTATTGGAATTTTAATATTTTACCCTCATTTCCTTCAAAAAATCAATTTTACCCTTCGTACAAAAAATACTCACACTCAGGACCTTAAGGACAAAAATGTCCACATTGAAACCCATTAAAACTGCAATTTTTTAACCCAGGGCCATTTGACTATAAAATGATACAATATTTGCAAATAGGCATTCATTCTATCGGCAAGGCTTCAAATTTTACACTTTTACCATTATTTACTAGATTGTGCCATATTTTCAAATTTGGCATATAAAAGAAATACTCGCTTTATTTGTGTTTTCTGCTTATGCATATTATAGTCTATTATAGAGTCAATTTGAAAAATAATGCAGCTATAATTGTGTGGGTATATTGGTAAGGATGTCAGAGTGTAGTTTGCATGTGTTTACTGAAAATTTAATGTGTGTAATTAGTTTGAAAGAAATTATATCGTACTGGCAATCAAAAAATCCCACTCCATGTATGAGTCACACCCTCGGCAGGGTCATAGGGCCATGTGAAAACCTTATTGTAAGTGCTTATTGTAAATAGGTATTTATTGAATTATTTAATTTAGTGAGATACTGATCATCAGAAATCAGTGAGAGCGCGACTCACGACAACACTCGTGGAAAGAATGTGCTTGTTTGGTTGACAGGTGTCGTGCCGAAAATTGATCGTCTGCCGAAAACTGACTGCCGTCCGCGGGAGCGCGCACATCATGGTTAAAAGGTATCGTCCCTGTTTCTACACGTCTACAGCTGCTTTTATCATGATCAAACAGCCATAATCTGCAAATACATATAACTCTGTGTCCGTGGTAATATGTCCGTGATAATAACAAAGAAACTTTTCCTGTAACGGATTAATCAAAATTATTAATTTAATTAATTTTCCGTTTATTGCTTAATCGAGCCTGATTTTTACGTGATTATAACAGAAAGCCTATTTACTTGCTTTGTGCCAAACAAAATATTTTGTAACATTTCTGCCTGAAAATGACTTGATTTCATTCATTGCTGTTATATTTGTAAGATTATAGCTCATTCAGTCCTTTTTACCTGTTGAAATATCTTTAAATGACCAATAAAATCCATTAAATGCAGATTTACACCTGCCGAAAAGTGATTACAGCCTCTATTTGTGGACTGAACTGTTCTTTCTGCCTCAAAATGACTTGATTTCCTTCTTGGTTGTTATATTTGACAGATAATAGCTCATTCAGTTATTTTTACCTGTTGTAATATCTTTAAATGGCCAATACAACCCATAAAATGCATTTTTACACTTGCCGAAAAGTGATGACAGCCTCTATTTATGGACTGAACTGTTCTTTCTGCCTCAAAATGACTTGATTTCATTCATGAGGGTTATATTTGACAGATTACAGCTCATTCAGTCATTTTTACCTGTTGTAATACCTTTAAATGGCCAATACAACCCATAAATTGCAGTTTTACACCTACCTGTCAAATATAGCAGCCATGAATGAAATTCAGTCATTTTGAGGCAGAAAGAACAGTTCAGTCAATAAGTAGAGGCTGTAATCACTTTTCGGCAGGTGTAAATCTGCATTTTATGGGTTTTATTGGCCATTTAAAGGTATTTCAACAGGTACAAAGGACTGAACGAGCTAGAATCTGTCAAATATAACCCTCATTAATGAAATCAAGTCATTTTGAGGCAGAAAGAACAGTTCAGTCCATAAATAGATTGTAATCACTTTTCAGTAGGTGTAAAACTGCAATTTATGGGTTGTATTGGCCATTTAAAGATATTACAACAGGTAAAAATGACTGAATGAGCTATTATCTGTCAAATATAACAACCAAGAATGAAATCAAGTCATTTTGAGGCAGAAAGAACAGTTTAGTCAAAAAATAGAAGCTGTAATCACTTTTCGGCAGGTGTAAATCTGCATTTTATGGGTTTTATTGACCATTTAAAGGTATTTCAACAGGTAAAAATGACCGAATTAGCTGTAATCTGTCAAATATAGCAGCCATGAATGAAATCAAGTCATTTTGAGGCAGAAAGGACAGTTTACTCAATAAATAGAGGCTGTAATCACTTTTCAGCAGGTGTAAAACTGCATTTAATGGATTTTATTGGTCATTTAAAGGTATTTCAACAGGTAAAAAGGACTGAATGAGCTATAATCTTACAAATATAACAGCAATGAATGAAATCAAGTCATTTTCAGGCAGAAATGTTACAAAATATTTTACCTGGTAAAAAGGACTGGATTGTTTGGCACAAAGCAAGTAAATAGGCTTTCTGTTATAATCACGTAAAAATCAGGCTCGATTAAGCAATAAACGGAAAATTAATTAAATTAATAATTTTGATTAATCCGTTACAGGAAAAGTTTCTTTGTTATTATCACGGACATATTACCACGGACACAGAGTTATATGTATTTGCAGATTATGGCTGTTTGATCATGATAAAAGCAGCTGTAGACGTGTAGAAACAGGGACGATACCTTTTAACCATGATGCGCGCTCCCGCGGACGGCAGTCAGTTCCCTTTCATGGGAACATCGACGCTGCTTCGTTCCCTATTCAGGGAACCAGGGTTACAAACGTAACATGAGAAGTAATTAAAGAAAGTAACTAAAAAGTATATTCCGCTTGCTGGGATGTAGAGACAGAATTTCTGCGGTGACGATATACAGTTTAGCTCTGTATAATAAAAATAGCCCAGTGCTTACAGAAAAGATTATGATCATTAAGGCATACATAAGGAAGATAAATAATATAAACAACACCTAATAACTGTTTTAAGCAGTGAGCTCGCTAGCTTTTGAGACTTACCCTGCGGAAATCCATTAAAATGACTGATAAACGCTGCTGCACGACATACTAATTCAATCCTCAACTAAACAAGTGAATGATCTCAGCATCGGGCGCGCATGCGACATTCACGCGCACAGACCGAGCGATCCGGAACCAATCAAAAGCCGTTCAATGGCCTTGGAACCAATCAGGTTTCGTCACGTGCGTTACACGCGTTGTAACATATTGTTTACACATTGTAACGGCTAAAAATGTTTTTCAAAATATCTTTCTTTTGAAAATATTAAAATTACAAATATATAAATATTTATAATATATTGCAGTAGGCCTACACATGATGTATTTAAACCCACTAAAATTGAATGTTCTTAAAGTACACAAAAAATATACTTTAAGTAAGAGTAACATAAGTATATGTTTTCTGTAAATACATTAACTTCACTAAAAGTATGCTTGTGTTTAGCATGCTTCTTAAAAGTGTAATTAAGCATATATTTATTACCAATGTACTTCTATTATACTGTTTGGAAAAATGCAATTCAATATATTTTTAATGCACTTCAAATAAGCCTGTTGGGAATACAAATGTATTATTAACATACTATTTGCATTGCAAGTATATTTTTAATACATTTAATACTACTGCTAAGCCTTTCAGGTTGTGGGTTTGAATCCTGTTGGGGCAGTTGAGACTCTCAGTTGGATTCAAACCCACAACCTGAAAGGCTTAGCAAGTTGACGATATACAGTTTAGCTCTGTATAATAAAAATAGTGCTTACACAAAGTAGGCCTACACAAATTGAAGCAAACAACAAGAGACAATACACTGAATTATAAAGAAAAGATTATGTAGCCTATTTAGTTTCATATTTATGTTTAAATATTATAATATCATATTTAATCTATGTTAATTATGAAAAGTGAACAGCATGAGTAAGACATCATAAGATTCGCAGTTTATGTCGGGAGGCATGGAGTGGGTCAGACAAAATCTCTACCGCTAATCCATCAGGACATTCTAATGAGATTTGTGGATCCACTTATTTATTGACCAATGTAAATATTCCTGAAACTGACAATATATTGTATTAAAGTAGATGTAAGGATGAAACTATTATATTAAACATGAGGTCTATGTCAATAAATTTTGTTAATAAAATACAATTAATAACACTTATACGCTTGAGACTAACAAAACCTGTGGAACATGATCTCCAACACAATCAGAGAAAACACAGAAGCTTTTGCTGTTGTTCTGTTTATGCAAAACGTGTTATGTAAATATTAACAGTGAAACATTTCTTAAACATTGATACAATAAAAAAAAGAAAAGAAAAAAAAAAGCTGTTATAGCCTATCAAAAACAGGTTGTTTGCGAGCACACATGCGTTTAATAAAAGCTTAAATAAAAAGTGTCCTTTCTGCGGGATCTGGTGTACACGGAGCTGTAGGATTTATCCACCAGCGTGCAGAATCTCTTCGTGTGCGCGTTGACGCCGGTGGCTCCGCACAAGGGACACACATACTGCTTCAAGTAAGGACACGTCACTTTCCCTTTGGTGTCTTTGAGGACATCATCCTCACCGTTATTTCTGCACAAACTGCAAAATTTCCATTTGGGCTGGCGCTCCCGCAGGGTTGTGGACTCCTTTTCTGCCTCGTATCAGTCGGGCCGCTTGGAGACTCCACGAGCGCGGTGGTTGGTTCCCTCTTGTCATCACCCTCGCCCGATTGCTCTCCCGCCCGCTGCATCCCTCTGATCATGTCAGCCAAACCCAAGTAGTCCTTCCAGGGCTGAAACTCCTTAAACTCATTGGATCCATGAGCTGACATGATGTAGCGGAGAAGGCAAGACGTCACAGCACGAGACCAATTAGGATACGATAAGTTTGCCCTCTGACTCCTGACCTCTAGAGGACACTGGTAAGTGAACTTTTTTTTTAAATATGAAATATTCTATGATGTTTAAAAAAAAACAAAAAAAAAACATGTACAATTGTAAAAGTTAACACACAAAAGTTTTCCAAAATAATAATTAATAATACTAATTTTTCAAGATTCAAGAACTTTAGTGTCATCTATACTTTAGTACAATTAAATTCTTATTTTGTCCATTCCTCACAAGAAAGACAACATACAAACATACCAACTAGGGAACCAACTGCCACGCTCATGGAGTCTCTAAGCAGCCCAGACAAGGAATAAGGGTCTTATCTAGAGAAACCATCTGTCATTTTCTAAAAAAAAATCAGATTTATATACTTTTTAACCACAATGCACTGCTTGCTGCTTCTTCTTGTAGAATTCCGGCAGAGAAGACTCTTATTCCTCGTCTGGGATCGTGTAGAGCTCTTTGAAGCTGCACTGAAACTGATATTTGGACCTTCAACCCGTTGAACCCCAGTGAAGTCCACTATATGGAGAAAAATCCTGGAGTGTTTTCCTCAAAAACCTTCATTTCTTTTCCACTGGAGAAAGAAAGACATGAACATCTTGGATGACATGGGGGTGAGTAAATTATCAGGACATTTTCATTTGAAAGTAAAAAAAAAATTATTTTGCGTTTTTTTGAAAAAAAATGTTTCACACACAGACCAGTGTTGGGGAAGCTACTTTGAAACTGTAGCTTGACAAGCTACAAGCTACTTGTAAGTTAAAGTAGTTAAGTTACATTCAAGCTGCCCTTCTGAAAAAGTAGTTACTATCAAAGAGTATAGCTACATTGAAACTACTTTTTTTTTCTTTTACAAGGACATTGTTATAAACAGGCCTAGGCAGTGAGCGGGATCAACAAGTATGAGCTGAAGAAAGTGTCTCCATCCACATCCATCCATCATAAACGTGTGTGGAGCACAGCTCCAGGAGGTTAATAAAGTCCTTCTGAAGTGAAGCGATGCGTTTGTGTAAGAAACAAGTGTAACACGTTATAAAGTAAAATATCTAGCTTCCGCCAGACCACCTTTTTCCGTAAGTTGAATAGGGAAGGTGTAGGATGTAGCGTAAGCTTTGTGAACTGTGAGAGATTTACACTTTCTTCATAACTTGAATACAGAAGGTGGTCTGGCGGAAGCTAGATATTTTACTTCATAACTTGTTAAATATATATATATATATATATATTTTTTTTTTTTTTTTTACACAAACGCATCGATTCGCTTCAGAAGGGCTTTATTAACCCCTCGGAGCCGTGTGAGGAACACGTTTATGATGGATGGAGGCGTTTATGTTGCAGTGATTTCTGATGTTGTGCTGTTGTTAGTAGTTTCCCCACATTCTTCAAAATATCTTCCTTTGTGTTCAGCAGAACAAAGAAATATATACTGGTTTGGAACAACCTGAGGGTGAGGAAATTGACAGAATTTTCATTTTTGGGTGAACAATCCCTTTAACATCACAATTCAGAGGACTCACAAAATCTGTCAAGAACATTGCATAAAACTACTTAGAGACTAGTTGTGCTTATTTTCTTATACATCATGGCAGTATTTATTTACCTGCCTTTTAATTCACAAATTATTATTGTCAGCGGATAGACGAGGAACACAGAGGTAAGTGATATAAACAACAGCAGGTTTATTGAACTGAGATGAACAACAACACAGCAGTGAAAGCAGTCCAGGTAAGCAGGCTGGGAGAGGGAATGTCTTGGTGTAGCTTATCTGTGAGTGATGCAGCCTTTGCAGGAGCTGAGGAGAACTAGGACGGCCAGTAGGAACAACAGGTAAGAATAACACAGGCGAGTCAATCCAGGAACACAACAAGGTAAGGTTGAGACCAGACAGTGAGTGAACCGGAGGAGTGCAGTTTTATAGAGCTGACGGTGACAGGTGCAAGGAATCAGTAATCAGGTGATTGTGGTCTGGTGATGACTGGGTTGGTGACTGAGTTGACTCCATGACAATTATATTATATTATATTATAACAGTGCATGATTAGGATTCAGGCAGCGTTACAGGTCATAAGTCCATATTATGACATTATATTGTATAAATTAATATTAATATAATATTAGTTGCTAATTCAGTCTTTTTATTATATTATGAATTAATATTAAATTATTAATATAAATGAATTGAAAAATTATTATATTATATTATATTATTATAATAATGACTGACCTGAACATCTCCAGGATACAAGATGCTCTGAACTCTGAAAGAGAAAAGGTTGTGATATGATATCTTATTATCAATTATTATTATTATTACTATTATTATCAGTATAATTTCTATTATTCTTATTAATTACAGGGGGCGAAGCTGAAGCGCTGAGAGCAGCACATTAACCGCACGATTGAGAAACTGTCGCAGTTCACTGACAGACACAAGCAGCACGTAGTGTGTAAGATTGATGGCTCACAGCTACAAAACTATTTCATATTCAACGTTTAGTGACTTCATTCACTACTTTAATTATGTCCTTTCTATTTTGACATATTTACACTTGTTAGTTGACAATAATTTGTCACAAACAAGAATCATGATATGCTATTATTCTTAGTAGGTTTATAATTTGTATAACATACACAATGTTGCTGGAAAAAAAAGTTCCTGGGAAAACAAATTGTTCCAGGTAATTTCAGTGGCTTAAGTTCTTGTTTTGAACACTTATAGGATATAGAGTGCTGTTTTCCCAAATATCAGCACAATTGCAAATGTGATATAGCTTATTGATTTGAACAGTTCAATAAAAAAGAAGTTAATGTTAGGTGACTGTCATATGGGGTGGGGATGGGGCCCTCCAACTGTTTGTTTGAAACAGCCTTGGTGATCATGCGACAGGAGGTGTGATCCAGTCCAGAAAAGACTCCGGTAGCTTGTGTCACAGAGTAAGAACTGAATGCTTTGAAATTGAGGCTTTATAGACTGAAGTCAACAATTATCTATGAATATATATGTGTGCAGGTCCTGTTGCTCAAGGAACAGACCAGGAGAAGCTGCTGGCTCATCTGGAGGAAGAGCTGGAGCAGAGCAGAGATCTGATCCAAGCACAGCAACAGTTACTGCAGGTCACACACCAGAGCTGCCGTCATGTGCGACGCTGTGTTTACGACAGTAGCTGGAAGTCGTTTCTCTCAGGACAGTGTAACTCCGCCCTTCCCTGCTGTGCTGATGGACAACTACTATCTGGAGGAGTGGCTACAGGACCACTGGGAGGAGTTTAACAGGCAGAGGCGGAGCTTCAGGCAAGAGAGGCAGGCCTTCACTGAAGCAGCTTTTCGATTGGGTCACGAGGTGAGAGAAACTGAAGGTGATTTATATGCGCACATATGTTTATCCCTCTGAACTAACTGTTTGAATCAGCTGGTTTTTAGTGGATGAAGTCAGTTCTCCTCAAGTTTACACGGGCAGAGGAACCGCAGGTTTAGAGAATCACATCAAATTATCAACATGATCCACTAAGGGAATGTTTACATGACAATTTCAACTAAAAACTGAAAACTTTTAATGCATTTTGGCCATTCATTTACCTGATGACAGCGTTTTTGGGGCCTAAAATGCAAACTTTTGAAAACGGGTTTCGGGTGTAAGGTATAAGGCGCGTAGTGTTTCTTTACAAAGTGACGTCGCCAACTACTGGCCTGGCATGAAAAATACAGTTTTGAGCCGTTTCGCGGATTCGTGTGAACGGGGGTCGTTTTGACAACATTGTCGTCTGCAGTTTTGGGGAGTAGCTAGCTACAAGTAGCGTCGCTACTAGCTTAACTACATTTTTCAGTAGCTTTTCAGTAGCTCAGCTAGCTTAGTTAACTACTTTTTCCAGCAAGTAGCAGTGCAGTTTTCCAGCACAAATATCTAAACATTCTTACATCAAGATAATTTACTGGCGAAGCAAAATGACTGAAGATATTCCACTAAAATGACATAATATCATTATAATACAGTAGTCAACATTTGAAGTGGATCAAAACCTTTCATCAAAGTTGTCCTAAAACCTTCTTCTTAGGACAACTTAGTTCTTAGGACAACTTTCATTAACTTTTTTGGTCCACTTTAAATGTTGACTACTATAGTTTCACATGACTATATATATTTACTTTGTCTGACGAAGTGGAATGACAACTCTAAAACAGCCAAATGCTATAAAACAATCACAAATCACTAGAGAAGAACAACTCCAGTAAGAAAATACTGAGAATCCTAGTAGGAATAAACAAATATCAAATATTTAAATATCAAGATTAATATTTGAGATTGGAAAGTGTATGAATGTTTACACATGCACAGGAAAAAAAACTAAAAAAATAAGAGAAATGAATTCTTAGGGGACTATATATACACTATAAGGTAACTGGGCATTTATTGTACCAGGATCAGATATGAATGCAAATAAATACAAAACGTCTCCTGTAACTGTGATAAATATCACACAAGCCTACACACACAATACACACAAAAGATGCAGAACTTTATGAACACGAAAGAATTGGTGACATGATGAACGTTTGTAAAGAACAAGACGACATTAGATTTACAATAAATTCCAATAAACATGAAACCAGAGAGATTAAAGGTGACATATTTCTATTAATACATTAAATGGCAGTGTCAAAACTCCAGGTCGAAGTGATATTCCTGGCTGTGTGGCGGAGACAGGCAGGGGAAGCCGTCCAGCAGGAGGCCGTTAGAGTCCGCTGCGCCACCGCACTCCAGCAGGAAGTCAGACGAGCCCAGAGGAGACAAGTCGAAATCTGGCATCTCGCGAATGCCAGAAAACAAGTCCAGAAACGACTCTGAAATTATTAAAGATTGAAGAAATGGGAAATTAAAATCATGGGGAAAAAACTGGGAACATTTGTATACCGGGGGGTGAAAGCTTTTTGAATTTGATGATCACGGTAAATTGTATTCATTTGTCTTCTGGGAAGAATCTTCTGTTGCTTCCAAAGGGCAGTAATAATTGAAAAAAAAAAAACCTAAGATTTAAACAAATTAAGAAAAATTTCCACACATCTTCATCCTTCATCCTATTCAAAAGTTTTCACCCCCCGGCTCTTAATGCATCATGTTTCCTTCTGGAGCATCAGTGAGCATCAATGTTTGCAGCTTTTTTAATAGTTGTGTTTGAGTCCCTCAGTTGTCCTCGGTGTGAAAAGATGGATCTCAAAATCATTCAGTCACTGCTGGAAAGGGTTCAAATATGCAAAAGATGGTGGAAAACTGAAGAATCTGCAGGAGCTGGAGGATTTTTCTGAAGAACAGAGCTCAGTTTAACTGCTCAGAACAAACAAGAGACTCATGAACAACCATCACAAAAACATAAAAACAGTCGTGGATCATCCAGGTAACCACACACAGTTCTAAGAATCAAGGGTATGTAAACTTTTGAACGGGTTCATTTTAATAAATTCAGCTATTTTTTTGTCTAGTAGACTAAATATAAACATCTTTTTATGTAAAATATCTTATTCAGGACAGTACTAAAAAAAAAACAACATGCAATTTGTATGATCTCTCTTGTTTTGTTAAAATAATTTACATTTTGCAGATTCTACAAGGTGTATGTAAACTTATGTCAACTGTGCTTACCAAAGTCTGTACTCAGAGGCAGAGGGGAGGAGCTACACAGAGTAGCCAGTTATGATGATGTCACTTCCTGTGAGACGAGCTCAGACTGCGGGGGGCTCTGGCAGGACGATTTCGCTGGACTATAATCAGTGACGGGACTACAGACCCCAGAACTGTCCTCCAGGAACAGAAACATGTCCAACGGGACTTTGGAGCTCTTGACAGAAATCTGGCAACCCTGAAATACAGACAGAGGATGAATTTAACACATTTAAAGAGACAGAGACATTTTAAAAGCACGCCAATTCAGGGGCGGTGGGTTGGGTTTAAATCCAAAATATTGCCAAATTGGTGCTTTTACATTTCGTTTTGAAACCAAGTCTTCCACCATCATCTTGTCAGTCAGCTCCTCACTCTTGTAATGAATGAGATCTGACTCCTGCTGCTGATCTGTGCTGCGACTCGTTTGGTTCACGCTGCATTGAGCAGATGCATTCAGTTTTCTAACTGAACGAAATGGGTTCTTATTAATATGGAAAAAATGAAATGATTTTATAATGAAATGATATTCTATATAAGAAACTAAAACTACTAGTAGGTGGCGGTAAACGTATAAATGACTAAGTCACTGAGTCATTTATTGATTCAATTCGTTCAAACGGCTGATTTATTCAGGAATGAAGTAAATGGCTCTCTTTATGAATGAGTCATTGAATCATTGATTCACTTGATTGATTCACTCAAAAAGTGGAGCGGCATGTTGCTCGGAGATGCACAACAGTTCTGCTCTGCCTTTATACTTAATATTTTGGTAAAAACAGATAATATTGTGTCTAAAATATGACAATATTAACTTCTTTATTGCCCTGCATCATGTTCGTCACCAATGAACTGTATGAAATGTACGATGAATTACGTAGGTCTGGGGCGGGTGCATTAAATAATTTTTGAATCGCGTTATTTTTCCATAAATAATTTATTAAATTAACACCTTAAATCATCAGCCCTAATATATACAAACACTTTTCATATAGTTTACACAAATAAGCAAGCGTGTGTGTTTGCTCACCTCACTGGATTCAGACACCTGCACCTGCATCTCTGGTGGAGTTCTCTGGTGATCTGGTCGAATCACCATGATCTTGTCCAGAGGGTTGACTGTTTTACACAGGTCCTGCCATGTAACGTACCCAAGCCTGACTTTGCGTTAAAGATCACAGTATCCACAAATTAAACATGTTAGTTTACTTGAGCTGCTCAGATCCTCATTTTCTGTTCCCAGACCTAATTTCAGCTCATGAAAAAAGACTACAATAAAGAGCTAAAGGACATTTTGAGAAGATCTATCTACACGTACACATTAAGATGAAGGATATTTCTTGTTGTGCATATCCTCTTTAAGGAGCTGTAGTTGTAAGCTGCATTGGCTAATGAGCTCGTCGAGTTTCTCCTCGGCCTCTGTCAGCTCGGACGTTTCCCTCTGCAGCTCCTGTAACCTGGCCTCGGACGCCCCGTCGATACGATTCCCCCTGAGAACATAATAAATGCATAATATAACATAATAAAACAACTATATGGTCAGTTGTGAATAAATCAACATCACTCTAAAGAACCTACAGCCACTGAATGTGGTTCCTGGACGTCTTGGAGATCAGATTAATTCCCGCCAGGACATTGGTGATGTTGTAGATGTCCCATCTGTGGATGCCCAGCACCTGAGAGGCCCATGTTAGGTTGACCACGCCGTCCGGAGACCGAGCCAGAAGGTCCAGGAAGCGTTTGGTGTTCAGTTTCAGAGACGTGCGACCAGTAGCCAGTTTAGGGACTTAAAGACATTTATAATGTTACAAAAGATTCTATTTCAAATAAAAGCTGTTCTTTATGGAAACTTGTTTCCTCTATGAAATAAAAAAGGTAATTGCACATTTTTATTTCACAATTCTGACTTTTTTTTCTTCAGAATTACGTGACAAAGTCAGAAGTGCAAGTTATAAAGTCAGAATTGTGTGATATAAACTTGCAATTGAAAGAAAAGTTTGTATCTCGCAATTCTGACTTTATATCACACAATTCCAACTTTATATCATGCAGTTGACTTTTTTCTTAGAACTGTGAGATATAAAGTCACAATTGCATGTTATAAAGTCAGAATTGCAAGATATAAGCTCACAATTCTGAGAAAGACAGAACTGTGAGATTTAAACTCACAATTCTGACTTTATAAGACGCAATTGTGACTTTATATCTCACAGTTCTAAGAAAAAAGTCAGAATCTCGTGATAAAAACTCGCAATTTTTGATGTGCGATATAAATTTGTAATTCTGACTATATCTCGCAATTCTGACTTTATTACTTTATAACAAGTTTAAATCTCGCAATTCTGAGAAAAGTCAATTGTGAGATGCAAACTCGCAATTGCATGAAAAAAAATGTGAGATAAAAAGTCGCAATTTACTTTTTCTATTTTTTTATTTAGTGGCATAAACAAGCTTCCATAATCCTCTTTGGAACTTTCCATTTATTAAAGAATCCTGAAAAAAGCAGCACAACTGTTTTTAACACTGATAATCATAAATGTTTCTTGATCATCAAATCATCATATTAGAATGATTTCTGAAGGATCATGTGACACTGAAGACTGTAGTAATGATGCTGGAAATTCAGCTTTGATCACAGGAATAAATTACACTTTACAACATATTCACATAGAAAACAGCTGTTTTAAACTGTAATAATATTTCACAATATTACTGTTTTCCTGTATAAATAAATGCAGCCTTGATGAGAAGAGACTTCAAGAACATTCTTTGAAATCTTACTAACCCCAAATGTTTGAATGCTAGCGTATCTATTTATATTCAGCAGTCTTTCATTCGTACCTCTGGGTGGTGCGGGTGTAGCAGATTGGGAGGTGAGACAGTACTGGTGATCACTCTCTAAACCTTCCTCCTCTTTATCTAAAAAACACAAAGAAAGCAACATCTTAAAATCGATCCAACAATGCATGTGTCATAAAACCATAATGCTACTTTAATAACATAACACCTTTAACTGCATGCCAGTAATCTGCCTTTGAGATTACTGCATGCCATTGAGAATACTGAGTTGTAACTTATGCTGAAGGTCATCATGAACCGCTCCTTCTGGAATGTGAACCTACAACATTTGGGTTACCAGGTCAGATCTTTAACCACTGAGCCACATTATGGAATGGAGTTTCCAGAGGTGAAAATTTCAAAGTGGGATGTTCAAAATCTGAGGTAGAACCCCAAAGGCAATAGTTCACATGCAAGTGACATGGACTAAGAGGCTGAAGCTGTACCGGCAGTCTGCCCCGAGTGGGTCTCCCTGTGGTTGGGCATCCTGTGCTGGCAGTGGCGGTGTGATGTGGGGAGGCAAACAGCAAGGTGTCCCCTGCAGCAGTGCCTTGACTGAACATACGGGTGAGACTCCTAAACCACAGCCAGGCCAGAATGTAGGTCAACTTTAGTTCTGTGACCAAAGTGGAATTAAACAAGTTAAAATCAGTGCTTGATCAGTGTAAATGGAAAAAAAATCGGTAAATGGAAAGTCTCCATAGTGCCTTTTGTGCATTTGCAGTTTTTTTTTTTTTTACTTGTTACTTTGCACTTTTTTAGGAAATATTTACCATTTATTCAAGTTTTTTATTTAGGATATTACATTTTTTGACCCTTCATTTCCATGATCTAGAATTAAATGGTTGTTGTCATTTGAAAGTGCGTAGGCCTGCTTCCACCCCGTCGGCGTGCAGCCCAATTTTTGTGATGGCACGGACAGTGTGTGTACTGTAGCCTACAACAGCCCATGTGAGACTGAATGGAGTGCTTGAAAACAAAAGTCAACTAGATAGTGTGCAGTGCACACGCCGAACGCGTCTTTCTGCAGCCAAATACTTTCAAAGGCGCGTCTGTGCGCTAGACAGAACCCGTGTACAGTGCGTCCTTCATATCGCCGAAAAGTCTTTAGTTTTACCATATTTATATACGTTGTACCGAGTCTTTCGGAAAAAAGCCGAGCTCCTGGAGGCGTGTCTGCTGTCAGTGCCGTGGGCGGAGCTAAAGAGTCACGAGCACGTGCAGCTTTTGTAGAGATGTTCTGCTAGCTGCGACATCATTATAAATACAAAGGGAACAAAAACGTTTGTGTTGTTTACATTATATGCACTTACGCACCGATTGCCAACAAAACACAGACATCTGATGCAGCTTTACTCACCACCACCGATCTGCAAATCCAGCGCCGAACTGGGACTTGTTTACAAAGTATTCATCACCGAAATCCCGGGAACAAACAAACATACGTGCGCAACTCCGTTACTGCCCCAGAAAAACAAACTTCATCCAACGCTGGGTTCTTTGGGATGCTCAAAAAAGTAATCTTTCCCTCACAACCAAAAACACACTCCTTCATGACAGGAGCTGCGTCTCATTTCGGAGGCTGCGTCCTCCGGAGGTCGCATTTGATGGCTGCGTACGTCATCAAGGGCCATACTCGAAAAAACTCTCTGAAACCATGTTTAGCATGAGAATGCAACTCTTTAACAGCATAAGTCAGAATGCATGAAATAGCATTACACCTCCCTTTAAGAAGCTGAATAAATGGACCATAAAATGGTCCATGCCATGTCTTAGCGATGATCTATTCACTGTTCTGTCATTTTTAAAGTGGGTTTCTGATGCAGTAATGTAAGTCATATTTTGCACATTTTAAGATACTGCACAAGATGTGAATGAATGTAACTCGAACAATCAATCAACAAAATAAAATGCATGGAAACATATTTAGAGAAGAAACTTCTCGTAGTTATATACTTTAGGAATTTAAAAAAAAAAGTCTGTGACAGAATAATTCATTCATAACTGGAATAATGTTCAGACTCATCCCATCTGAAATGATGCTATGATCATTCTGAAATTCCAAATCCAGAGTCGAATCGGTCGAATTCAAACCTGGACTGTGTTGAAAAGCCGTTTTTTTACATTTTTAAAATAGATCCGCAATGCAAAAAGTCTTAATGATGGAGGATCGCATATATACTGTCGCGCTGTTGTTGTTGCCACATTTCAAAACGAGCTGAAATAAAACATCTTTGACAGTGCATGCATCTAATATTCTCACACTGTTTCACTGAAATAAATTCAGAATGAAATAAATACCTGCTTTGTTGTTGTAGGTGGACAGAAATGCTTGTTCGACCGCGATCGGCGTATGACATCAAATGACCGCGAGAGCGATTCAAAAGAGTCCTTTGCTCTCCAGTCGAGGTACTTTGATCTGGACCATCTTAGGACCAGCATACCAGCTCCAAAACCTACCTTAACCAGCATATGCTGTTGTAATTCATTATTATTGTAATTATTATTTGTTTACTTATCTATTAGTATTGCTTAGTTAGTGTGTTCTTGTTCTTCCTCGTTCCTCCTCTTCTTTGTTCAGCCTTTAGAGTAGCTAATTATTGTGATTGTTCGTATTGTTTCATGTTGACATTAATTCATTAATCGTTGTTGTGCTTTGTTGTGTTCCCAATAATTTTTTTCCTTTAACCTATTGTTTCATTTCATTGCCATTTTTAAGTTGTAGCGGTTATGAAACATGTATTCATGAAAACAAGTAAAATTAACCCTTTCCCCTGTGTTTTAGGCTTTGCAACACAACATTTCACCACAAGTGTTTCATAAGAGCTTCCTTTTTTGTTATTAGTTTAGTAGTATTGACTCATTTGTGTGTTCTTGTTTAAGAGTCTACGGTTGACACGTTCTGCTCTTTTTACCTGTGTAGCTGCTGATAGTTGAATTTCTCCTCTCTTACTCGTTCCTCCTCTTTTTTCTTTGTTCAGTCTCCATCAGCTTTGATCTCATTTTATATTGCTTAACATTAATTTATTTATTATTCATTCAACAGTTTATGCTGTTCTTTGTTGGTAGTAATAAAAGAAAAATGATTAAACAATGGGTAAAGTTATTACATTTTATTAGGAACACATTAAATTTTAAACACTTGGCGGTTAGTCCTGGGTCTTCTTCTGTAAGAAAAAACAAAAACATCATTGTGTTTGATGTGAATATTTGAACTTGCACTGAATGAGGATGAAGATGCTATGAAGCAGATCTGAAGCAGTGAGATGGTTAAATAAAATTTGACCTCCTTATTTTTCTCAATGTAGTGCTGTGCCTCTTCCTCAGGCACAGCAGCACTTAACTCCAAGCTGTCGTTCATCTTTTTGAGCATCTTGTATCTTGTCCTTCTCCTCCTCCTAGGTCACAAGCCACATGCCTTTTTAGGAGAAGAGAATGAATTTACGTATAAATCCCACAACACGCTAAAAGATACACGAACACGATTAAAACACAAAATTCATTTGCTTACACACAGTTGAGACAATAGGGCCACACGATTTTGGTAGTGGATAAAAAAATTATAAAAGTGATACATTAGACATAGTTTAACGTCATTGTGAGCAAGAGATAAACATTAATTAAGTACTTATCGCAAACGCGTAAATGGAATGACCTTTCGAAAACCGCGAGTGCAGCTTCCGCATCCGGTCTAGCGTTTGTGTGTGGGCGTGGCTCAGGATTCCAACCGCTCAAAAAACAAAACAGCATTACAACTGTTAATCATTTCGAGCCTAATGGTGCCCTAATAAATAAATAAATAAACATGATCAAATTGGTCTGTAAGTGCATAGAGTTATGATGCTGTTTGTGTCTATTTATTTTCTTTAAGTATGATGTACTGCAACTCCAAGTCATTTTGCATGCAAATTATACATTAATATGACTTGAACGTTACACCATATGTTGATTAAGGTACGCTGGCTGCTGATTGGATGTTTTAGCAGCATAAATTAGTAGTAACATCTGTTACCACTGATGAGAACACACTGTGAGATACCAGGTATAAATAGCTCTGAAAATGGAATGGTAAAACAAGCTGCAGCAGACTAGTACCAGGTGTTCTGGTACTGGTTAAAATGCAAGCTAGCTTTTATATGCCATTATGAAGTACTGTCAGTCGATGTCCAAATAATAATAATAACAATAAAAAAATCAAACAAGGTGATCTAACTTTTGCGGAAAAAAGGTGATAGTGTATACCTGTCACAGCAGAAATTGTTGTTAACCCTTCGAGCGTTACAGTCCCACATATGGGATTTTTATTTCAGTGTCCTTGGGCGTACGGTCCCACATATGGGATTTAGAATGTTCAGTGGCGTCACATAACTACCAGATTCACTCTTTATTCACATAAATGCTTAATTTCACTCTTTACCTCTTACAGAACTCTGATAATCACTGCATCATCCGTTAATAAGATAGTGATGTTGTTTCTTACAAATAATTTGCTTTGCAAAACAAGTGTTGATCTTCCCAACAACAACAAGTGGTTGTTCCCAACAACCCAGTTAAATCAGAACTTAAAATTTCACTCTTTACCTCTTACAGAGAAGGTTCTGTGGAAGTTGTCGGAGGCATAAGGACCCCACCAGACAGTTCAGCGGACAGACGTGGTCATTTCACCAAGATCACTCTTCTTTGGGCGGCGTCGCGGCTGAAGACACGGAGACAGCCAGAGATGTAGAACGAAGCAGCTCCAAACCACATTGTCTCTTGTCTTGCTTAGACTAAACCACGTTCATTTCTACCTCTAGTGTTCATGTTTATCTTAAACTTGTTGCAGTTAATAACTTGTTAAGAAATTTGATTTCTGTTCTCATGATTGTTTTAATATTTATACTGAATAAAGTATTTGTTCTAATAAAAGAATGAAACTAGCAAAGGGTTAAGGGAAATTTATTATAATAAGAGAACTATACAAAGCACAGCATAAAAATAAAAATAACATTAATATAAAAATGAGGAAAAACTGATGAACTGAAGAAAAAAAAAGAGGAATGAGTAAGAGGAGAAATCAGCAGGTAAAAAGAGAACAACCATTGAACAAACAAGAACACAAATCAATACTAAAACAATTAAAAACTAAACTGATAAATTAACAAGATTAATCAAGTTACATGAAAGCACAATGTGAAACCAACTATAAACAACAACAAAACCAAAGCAACAGCAACCTAAATAAAACAAACACGGTTAACAGACGGCGTTTGACTTGCTGGTTCAGTCCTGCCCAGTGACTCTTGACGGGCCTCCTCCGAAAAGGGCACGCAGACACGAACTGTGCGCTGAACACGAGAGGCACTGCTACGACCGCTGGCGCAGCGAGCAGCTCAAGCTGCGTGAACAGCGTGTCCTTGGTGAGGAGCCACATACGTGTTCTGTGACAGTCATATATGTAATGTCAGGGCTGCACAAATAGTGAAATCTCATAGAACATGTAACCACAATGGCTAATGCTTCTCGTGATTTGTCTTTATAGAATATTTCGGTCGGTGTCAGCTGTCTGAGTCACAAGTGGAGGCCTGGGTGGAGAAACAAGGGTGGACGTCTAAGGGCCGTTAACCTGTTCATCCATCCTTTTCTCTTGGCCAGAAGCCCCACTAGACGCACCTCTATAAGATCAAAGAATAAAAAGCAAAGAAAGTGCTAATTAATGAAGGCTTTGAGTAGCAACATCACAATAATCTCATTCGTTAGATTTCAGATTGCATACCGTGTTTTTGCAGTGAGCTCATCGACCACAACCTTGGCCAGGAATGCATCTGCCGGAGTTTTCATCCGGTAATGCTTCTCTGCTGTTTCCGGCGTGTGTCCCAAGAGACGTGCCACCGCATTCCTCTGCACCTCCGGCAGATTTTTAGCAGCCGTCTCAAAGGCTGTCCGAGCGTCGCTGCTGGTCACCCTGGGAATGTTGTATCTAGGACACACAGCAACATAAGTATGCAAAACAACAAGGGGACCATGAACAAATTTGTGTACTTTAGATTTTGTAAAAAATGATACAGATATGTATAATGGCACTTACTTGGCATGGAATCTTTTCAAGTCGTTGCAGGGGTTATAAATTGGCCTTCCAGTACTTGAAACAAAAAAACTCTGCTCTGCTGCTGCATTGTCCACTGACTTATTACCTTGTAACATCACCGGCCGAATCTCATCGAAGTACAGGCCAAACCACTGGGAAAATAAATAAATAACACTCACACATTAATACATATAGCCCTGTAGTCCTGCATGCCTTTATCCACAATACATTTAATCTGAGTGTAATTTTGAACTTAAACTCACATGTTCTTGGTCATCAGTCAGCGGTACTTCTGCTATTTGCGACGCGGCCGTTTTATGCTCCTTCACCGCCACGGAAGCTCCGTTTGGATGCCGGGTTCTCCCCTTCCATTCCTCAACCTGAAAACAGACAGTTGTGTGCTTTCAATGACAGGCGTCACAAACACTCAAAAGGTACACGCATCTGTGAAGCACAAGATCAGGAGGCATATGGGTAAAGGAAGAGGTAAAGTTTCACATCATCATTCTCAGATAACATGTGCAGCGATTGGACATGATTTCTCTTGAACATATTCACAATCATTTGAGCACCTAGTTTATTTTCTTTCAGCACTGAGGGACCGAGGTGGACCGATGAAGTCAGGGTGGAGATGTCAAAAAAGGGCCTGTACAAGAAACACTCCATCGATCACCCCCTCCTTCGGGGATTTAATCGATATTTGCGTGTTGACTTGGGCAACAAAAAGAGCAAACAAGAGGTAAGTGAAAGAAAAGATACCTTTAAGTGTCACCCACACACTCACACTTTCACACAGAAAAATAAAGAAATAAATGTGAAGACAAATGCTCTTCTGAACTGTGTGCTGCGGTCACATGTTAACCTGTGTTATATTCAGCCCTGCAGATTTTAATGTGAAATGTATACTTACAGGTGGAAGAAGTCTCCAGGTTCATGTATTACATGTATATACACATCAAACTAAATGAAGAAAAGGGTCCCGAGCTTGTCCGAGGGCTCACGGTGAAGAGGTTGCACAGTCCCGAACCAGAAGACACAGCACCACAGAAGGCAGGTGGCCAAGCGATCTCAGGCAGCAGGAAGACTAGGCAGAGAACAGGTATGACGTACATGACCAGGGGCGCAACTGCAGATTTGCTGAGGGGTATATATATATATATATATATAGTAGACAAGTAAAATATATATAAAAAAATATATATATAATTGTATATATTATATAAAACTAGCATACACACACATAGTATACTTTGTAGTACAGGGGCAAGAAAACATGTTAACCTTTTGGACTTGGTTGGTTTTCTGCATTAATTTGTCATAAAATTGTCATCTGATCATCAAAGTCACAAGTATAGACGAAACACAATGTGACACTACAACAAACAATAACTTTCTTTCATGCCTTTATTGAACAGAACTTTATTGAACCAATGTCGCCTTTAGAAAACCGTCGTGTTGCAACCACTCCTATAATCAAGAGAGCATTACATTTTGAGTTACTGAATAAACATGACATGTAGACAGACATTTCAGGATTTCATTTTAGTTCTTGGTGCAGTTAATGGCAGCTAAAATGTACATTTACATTATTGCATAAGGTTTTCTTACCTAGACCTTGCTCGGCACCAAAGTCCTTGATGGCCAGGCCTGTCCAGGTCTGCTCAGACACACATCTAATTATGACCTCATCAGTCTCGATGGTGCGCTTGGGAGCCGGTTTCCACAACCGTTCGATCTCTTCGGGCTTGGGATAGTTGGCCTTCCACCCCTCCTGCGTGATCAGCCTCGCCACCTTTACGGCTGAAGGCTTGCGGAGTGTGAAGCGTGCTGAAAGACAGAATGAAATGACTTTACTCATGCCTGTCACTCGTCACAGTGGCCTTGTGTCAATGAGTTAATGAGTGTCAATGCTGTATCAATGCATTAATATTAATAACTTACACAGCAGATACTCCTCTCTCTGGGCGTACTGAGAAGTCCGCCACTTGTCGTAAAAGACACGGTCTGCAGGAAACCCTGAATCAACCCGCTGCCTTTTGGTTGGTGGCTGGCCCTCCAGAGAAACCGGAAATCTGGTCACAAAGGCAGAGAAGTCTTTCCGCGAACTGGTTCCAGCTGTACCCAGTTCAGCTAAGGAGGTGTCATCGTCCGAAGAAGTGCTGTACAAGTGAGGAATACAGGGTTTAAGATATGAGAAAAATGAGGACAACTTGCTCATTTCAGCTGTACAAATCGTTGGTGAAGAGACATACCAGTCAGTCTGCAGTTTATACAGGATGATTTGATTTGAATCTCAGAAATATCACCACATGCGTTTAAACCCTTAACCCCGTCTTGTCACACAACTTTTATTCTGAGATCGTAAAATCAACACTGCAAAAATACTTTTCTTACTCAGTATTTTTGTCTTGTTTAAAATGCCATAAGATATTGTCTTGTTTTCTGGAGGAAAAAATCTAAATGAAGTGAGTTGTTGCTTAAAACAAGCAAAATTGTCTTCCAGTGGGGTAAAAAATATATTGTTTCTGTTTGAATTTTCTTACCCCACTGGAAGACAATTTTGTTTTTAAGCAACAACTCACTTCATTCAGATTTTTTTTTTTTTTCCCTCAGGAAAACAAGACAATATCTTATGGCCTTTTTTAGAGAGATCTGGACTGTCGACACTTGATAACTGCGGGCAATATGTATATCGTGTGACCTGCTTACCTGTTCTCTTTTTTCCTCAGGAATAAAGAGCAATTAACTCTTATCAACTCTCAGCCTAAAGTCTGAATAGGTCAGCAAGAGAGCTTCAGTATTGGTGTTTAGCACTTTAATCTGTAAACTCTGCTGGTTTTGCCAGTAGGTTGTACAGGTGCATCTCGATAAATTAGAATATCATGAAAGTGTGTTTTTTTTCTTTCTTTTTTTTTTTTTTTCTGTAATTTAATTAAAAAAGTAAAACTTAAATATATTCTAGATTTATTAGACATAGTAAAATATTTCCAGACTTTTTTTGTTTTCATGGTTACAGCTTGCTGCTCATCAAAATAAAAAAATCAGTATCTCAAATTATTAGAATATTTAATTTCAAGTTCTATTAAATTACCATTCTCAGGGTATAAATACTGGGTTTAGGTCAGGTCACTGTTCTAGTTTTACTGTAACTATTCTTACTATTCTGCATTCTTATTCTGTAATTATAGTTACTAGTTACACTTTTACACTTGCACTATTTATTAGAGACTAATGTGCACTGCTATTGTTACTAGGAACATCTTTAATCTTACTAGAAAGATATTTAATTGAACTGAGAAAACAGTTGTCTTTCTGTGAGCTATTTCCTCTCTCACTAGCGTGCAAACAAGGTGCAGTAAACAATGATAAAGAGATCATGGTGAACTCTATACTTTATTTGTATGTATGTAACGAAATACTGAGCATTATAGATCAGTATAGAACAGTTTAACAAAACTGAAATTAAAGGGATAGTTCACCCAAAAATGTGTTGCAGTAATTCTGCTTTACTTTGTCTATTGCAGAGAATAGGCAAGGCAAACAAGAAACTACAAACTAGTGATTTATCTTCTCTGCAAAACTGACTCTAAGTGTTCTTGAGTGTTCTCTTCTTTCTTCAAGTAAACTTGCAGAACTCACAAGACAGCATAGCAAACGATAACCAGACCAAAACAAACTTCCAAATAAACTTTCTTTCTCCTTTAATTACAGGGCTCGACCACAGGCACAATCCTCAGAGAGACGCTGCTCAGATTGCAGAAGAATGGATAGACCTTCTCTTTGAAACTAGTGGTGAAGGTGTGATAGAGTGTTTCGCTGAGAGGATCTGAGAATGAAAGCTGTCCTTCATCCAAATCAAGCTTCACTCTCACTCGCTTCGGTTTCTCGCACTCAAGGAAATGGATGCATGGCTCCTGAGGAGCCTTCAGACCGAGTGTGTCGCTGTCATAGCTGATGCACCAGACCTCGCTGGGCAAACCTTTTCTCTGGACAGGCTCTGTAGAGACTCCCAGCATCCAGAAAGTGCTGTCTCCCACATCCACATCCCAAATGTGTGTCCCTGAGGAATAGCCCACAGAGCCCAGAACACAGGGAAACCCATCAAATCTCTCCGGGTTAGCGGGAACCTTCTTCCTCTGCACATCAGCCACGTCTTCGTCCCTCAAGCTTGTCAGGTCATCAGACAGTATAAGTTTAGAATTGGCAGCGTTTGGATCGAGCACCACGGGAGCTGAAAACAGAGAATATTGCAAAGATGTTGCTTTATTAATGTAATCAATAAATGATTTAATCAAAAATGTAACAAAACTGCTAATTAATATTAAAAAACTTGTCTGCCAAATCATAGTCATGTGGTCTATGGAAACAGGAAAATAAAACGAGAAGGAAATGATATGACTGCCCCTAATGACTTGTGTGTCAATGTCAATCATTTTTTGAAAACTTCAGATAATTGAACTTTTTACACAACACAAGATTAGTTCATGTTACAAAATGTCATGTATGACTCGTAATATTTATGAATTAATCATTTTTGATATTTGGTAAAAACATTTTTTAAAAATATATTTAAAAATTAAGGAAAATATGTTACTACTTTTCATGGTTACGTCACATGACAAATCATTAAGTTAACTTTTTCTGAAAATGATATTAAAGAGAAATAATACAAAGAGTAGGTTTCTAAAGTGTTTTTTGTTTCTAAATGTTCTTATTTGTCATTAACCCCAAGATGTAGCAAATAATTGCTTGTTGCCAGTTTCACTGGAGAAAAGCTTTATACTGTAAATGAAAAAAAGTGTCTAAATGTTTTCTAAATCAACTCAAACTAACTGACAGACTGTCTTATTTTTGACCACACCGTGAACTTGCCCAGGTATTGTGCAGTATCAATAAGTCCTCCTCCTCCAACTGGGTCTGGATCCTGGTTCATGTCCTGGGCTCTGGAAACACATTCAGAGTTCAGACTCAGCACCACCACTTAACTTCAGTACTGAGAGGAAAAGAAGAAAGCCTGCTCACCTCTTCAACCTGGCACATCTCTGCTCCGGTCCAAGACAAATCCATCTTCCTGGCACCTGTTTTCAATTTGCAACAACAGTTTTTGTAATGAATGCAGCTTCACACTCATTTATACTTCTGCCATAAAGCAGCTGTGTGGCCGTCTTCTCGTTCACACACGTGTTCTCTGAAGAACACAGTTAATAATTTAATAATTATAATTCGGGAGCTGCGACGTCACTCTCCTCCACTCTTTGTGGCCTTGAAGTTGCAATAATCTGTTTCCCCTAGACATACAGTCAAACCAAAATGTATTCAGACACCTTGAACATTTCATTAATTATAATACAGTTTTTTAACTATAGTAAACTGTGTCAGAAAAAATTAATCTTAATTATGTCAGATAACACTTAAGCAAAACATGGTCAGGTCAAAGTGTCGGAATAATTTTTGGTCCCAGATTTTTTATCATTTTTCCTGGTAGTCCACTGTATGAAGAATTGTTGGGTATAATATGTCACAGTTTACTTTATTTTGCTATCCTCACTTACAGAAATGAACTGTAGTGTCCTGAACCCACTAGTAAAAATATATCAAAAATATCAAAAATGTCTGAATAATTTTTGGTTTGACTATACTTGACTTAAATAATTTACAGATTAACAAAACGAAAGAAAAAACTGTGCGACAAGTCTGTGCTGTTGAGTTTATTTTTGTTGTGAGGCGCGGCGCTACACAATCAGGAACCCGAGATGAGAAAGTGCATTAAAGTGTTTGTTTTAAAGGTGTATTGCGTTATGCATTTTGCAGTTAGATTATGAAATAATCTGAGCAAAAGCAATTCCACAAGATTCCACAGGGCCTGTTAGTTGCAGCATTTTATCTTTCTCTGCGGAAGATGGGAAGCAATGTATTAAAATGTTATACACGTGCTCCTGTGACTTTCTTGACTGCACAATAATTAATACCCAATTTCACTTCTCTGACTTGTCTACTAAATTTTTAATTAACCTGTAAATTGTCCTGCACACATGCTTTTTTACTGAGCCTCAGAGCACATATATTTTCTGCATATGGGCAGACTTTCCTGCTATGCATTGTTTGACGTTTTTGAGGGGCGCAGAAACGCATTGAACATGAAATAGCTGTTTAATATATTTGAAAGTTTACCATGCAATTATATGGTTTTTATTATTATTATTAATATATATATATATATATTTTTTTTTTTTTTTTTTTCGTTATTTGTTTATTAGGCCTATAATTTTTAAGTCATTACTTTAAAGGCACAACCTGGCACAAATCAAGCACAAATGGACGATGCCAGTTTTGGAGCGATTTGAACCACATGGGGTGGAGAGTGACGTCACAGCTCCCGAATTATATTTGTTATTTCTAAGGAGGGCGAATAAATAGAATGTTCATATAAATGGCACAAATCAAGCACAAACCAACGACACCGGTCTGGAGCGATTTGAACCACATGGGGTGGAGTTACATAACTGTTCATAAAACATTTTTTTAAGAAGAGGTCTTAGTTACAATGTTTGTTTTAACGGCACATATCGAGCACAAACAAATGGCACCGCTTTGGAGCGATTTGAACAACGTTGTATTGTTATTATTGTTATTATTGTTACTGAGAATTCTATGACATATAACATGTTTTTGTATGTGTGTTTGGTGTTCAGCACCAGGTCTGGCACACAGAGAATGTCATCAAGAAAGACTTTCAGTATCTTCACCAGCTTTTGTATGATGAAGAAAAAGCCATGCTTGCTGCGCTGGATGTGGAAAAAACACAGAAAAAACAGCTCACGAAAGACAAAACTGAGAAGATGAATGACCAAATATTCTGTCTGTCCAGCCTGATAACAGAACTGGGAGGTAATTTAGAGAGTGGGGACATCCAGTTCCTTCAGGTTAGCCCTTTATTACTTCTTCTCTGTTTACTCCAGTGAAGTTGGCACCCCATAAAATCATCCCCAAAACTATGCCATTCATTTGTGCTACGTTTGTGCTGCAAAAACAAACGTTTGTGCTGGTTTGGTGCATTGAGCATTATTTTTTTGCTCGTGTGATGTCATTCTCCACCCCATGTCTCCACATGCCTCCTCCATTCCCTGGAGAAGTGTTATGTTGACATAGGGATGATGATCATGCACTTTCCAGCACCATGTGGAGAAAAAATCCTCAATAGGGTTTAGAAATGATGAATATGGAAGCAAGTAAACAACAGAAAAGTTGTTCAAAATCTATAACTTGACCTTTGGCCTATTTATAGGCCTATTCTAAAGCCATGATTGGTTGGCATTTTGATTGGTTGTGTTTGAAAAAGGAAATCAAGATACTTCCTGTTAGATTTGTGTGTGTTACATAGAGAATTGTGTGTTGTGTTTTGCAAAAAGTGTTTTATGAAATTGAAAACGTAGTCGAAGGCCGAGAATTAGTGTATGGTTTTGCAGATTTGGTGTGTGGTTCTGCTGTTTGAGTGTCAAGTTTCAGAAATTGTGTGACAAGTAAGGATTTTGTGTGTAAGCAGTTGAAAAAAAACTGTAATAAATCAGACTTACACATATGTGCTGAGCCTGCTGATTATATTCAAATTTGGCATGATCTATCATCTTCAGTTTTCTAGTCAAGAGACTAAGTTCCCTCCTAAAAGTTCCCTAAAATTAAGTCAACATGAGTTTCTTTATCAGAATATTAAATACGCTAAAAAAAAAAAAAAGGATTAAATCATCAGCATGTACCTTACGTTCCTCAGTGAGCTCACCGACAGGACGGCACGTGTGTGTTTTGTGTTCGAGTGACGCTCTGCAAACTACACACACGAGGTGTTCATCATGCAGACAGAACAAAAAACAACAACAACAAACGACAAAAAAAAGACAGAACAGACTCCACTTCTTCCCGTGATTCTCGCACAACTCCTCCGAAGGGCCCCGATAGTCCAAGAAAGTTTGGCTTATGTTTTTTAGAGCCAGGTTCAAGGGAGGGTTCTTGGGGGATTTTTTTCTGCATAGTGGGCACTCTCTTGAACCCTTCACTGCCCAGTACTGATGGATGCAGTCTCCGCATAGACTGTGGCCACAGCTGAGCATCACAGGATCTTCGAAAATATCCAAACAAACAGGGCACATTAAATCCTCTTCTAAAAAGGGTCGTTCCGACGTCATCCCTGCCACTTTGCGTTAGTCTGCCACTTATTCGCTTAATTCGTTTTCTGTCAAAGTGTGTATAACTTTGAGCTGCACTGTAGCCTCCACTTCCATTGCACGTTAGTTCCGATATGCGCGCGCGCAACTATCATCACAGAGATGAGCGCGCAACTAGGGGGAAGAGCAGCACTCTTTACAGCATATCTAGCAGAAAAAGAGAAAAGACGCGGCTTCCTCTGCATTAGGTAAGTTAGGCCTAAGATGTTTTCGATGAGATACGTCACAATATTGTAACTCTTTCCGTTTTAAACCAAGAAGGGGAGCCAGTGGATATCACACAAGAAGCAACGTGCAAGATATTCAAAGTGAAAGTAAAAAGTTTTTTCTGTAAGGGGGTGCTTGAAGTAGCTCTTATTTTTCATTGATGACTGCAGTGTTAGGAAATATTATACACTCTTAATAATTTTAATTATAGGTCTATAATTCATTGCTGTTGTCCTGACAATTTTTGGGGTGAGGTCTGGGAACCTATTAACAGCATTCGGTATATTTTTACGTGCTGTTCCATATTCAACCAGTAGGGTCAAGTCAAGTCTCCTTTATTTATGTTTCATTTTTTTACAATACAGATTGTTTAAAACCAGCTTTACAGTATTAACAGCAAAAATCTGCATTATGTACATTTTGACATTGTAAGGATATAACTAAGGTACAATCTGTACATGCAGTTCCGGTTTTCACCAGTAAGGGTAAAAATAGAGGTAGTGAAAGTTGTCCCCTGTCTCCCTGTACTGAATGACACTGGTTTGATGTCTCTGTCTCTCTGATGGACAAAGCTATTACAAAGAGAAAGTTAATTTTAGACATGCAGTTCCCTTTTTCACCAGTAGGGGTAAAAAAAAGAGGTTGTGAAAGTTGTCCCCTGTCCCCCTGTACTGAATGACACTGGTTTCATGTCTCCCTGATAGACAAAGCTATTCAAAAAAGAAAGTTAATTTTATACATGCAATTTCCTTGTACATACAGTAAGGGATAAACTGGTGACATTTCACCTGTAGTAAGTCAGTCTGGTCACTAGGAAGGTACTACAAGCTTTGGAACTTGAAAAAAACCCTGTTGGTGAATTACTGTAATGATTTTTATAAAAATATTTGTGTACTGTACATACAGTAAGGAAGCTTAATCTCAAAGCAGCTTTGCAGAAAGTATGGATTAATGTACCAAAATGACAATAATCATAATTAGGGCTTTTGATTCCTAAGAGTCTTAAGATCGCGTTTTAAGGCCACAGATTGCAAAGGTGACTGCATTTTAGCGGTAATCCGCTTGTAAACTTCGCCTAATTAAAAATGTTGTTGTCTTTATGTTCTGTCTGAAAGGCATATTTTGCATCGCTGTAACTTCACCAAGATGTTTAGCTTAATTTTGGTAACATTAATTTAAGATAGCCAGGAGTAGCAGCTGATTAGCGGCCTTCTGCACGTGTTTTGTTTTGTTGGAGATAAACAGTTAAGAACCCAAAAGACCAGATATGATGAATAAAGACCCGGAGTCAGTGTTTAAAAACATAGTAAACTGAAGAAAATTTTACTGAAGAATCATTTGCAGTTTCATCAGCAGAAGCCAGCTTCAAGTCTCACACGGAGTTTGTAGGCCGCTCTGCGTACATTCACATTTCCACAACAATTATACTAACTATGTCATTACCAAGGTTAAAATGATTCTGATTGGCTAAGAAAAATAGACACATGGACAGATAGTCAGAAGCATATCTCCATTCGTCAGGATGCTGACAAGGGGACCCTGGATTTAGGTACTGGATGTCCTGTTGGGTCATGACATGACGTCTTCAGGTCTCCGGCCAAATGCCATCTGTCCATTGATACCAATACAGGACCTAGACACAGAACACTAGCGCACATACACAGATACACATGATTCACAGCTTCTTCAAGGCTGAAGTTGGCCCTGTCTCCAACTGTAAACAGGAACGTTCCTCAAAACATACTGATAAGTTGTACTTTTCTCTCAGTGAGAGGCACAGACAATATTCATCATTATTCTCTAATGTTTGAAAAGGAAAATAAATGCTTTAACATAAGTTGATGAAATGAACTTAATCATCATAAATGATGATTAATAACTCAAAAGACATGTATTGACGCGGCAGTGGATTCTAGAATTCACCTTTCAACTGTCTTCACCCATGTGTGCGGTCGGCTTTCATCAAAATTTCAACGCTGATCCAACGCACTCTTTAAACACTGAAATGTCAGTCTCAACCAAAATGATGCTTTGGACCAAAAATCTACATCGTATCAATGTCACCATGCTATCTGGGTACTTAAGAACACATAGCGTATAGAAAATAAATTGTAAAAAGAAATGTATTTTGTTCAAACATGTTTATTCATGAAACTTACACAACTTAAAGTGCACAACAGAGGAAAAAAAACATGAAAAATCAATACAAGTATAAAAATGTCAACTTTCTATTAGAGTTTTAACAAAATTAGTTTGTCTTTGAGCATTTTGACACTCTGACCTCTGCAACTTTTGGTTGCCTGATATAAACATGAATACCTATGACAGGTACACGATTAATAAAGTGCAACAAATAAGACTTGAATAATGACAAATACAGATCATTAACAACAAAAGAAGAAATGACAAACGTAGATTGAAAACATGAACAAAAAATTATAATAGCATCTGTATGTACAGAATAAGAATATAATGATTATAGCTGTCTTGTTTTGAAGGCTGTGTCCTCCGGAGGTCACTTTTGAAGGCTGCATATGTCATCGAGGCGGTCTCATTTGAAAAAAAATTAACTGTTAGATTGCAAAGTAAGAAAGAAATTATAGTATTTTACGTCTCACGAGGAATAACAGTTTGTTTAATTACGTTTACTTTTCTTAAATAAGACATCCTTGATGACGTATGCAGCCTTCAAATGCGACCTCCGTAGGACGCAGTCTCCGAAATGAGATGCAGCGTATGGATCCAGCGTGCGCCTTCCTCTGTCAAATCCTCCTCCTCCTTCTTCTTCGTCTTCGTCTTCTTCTTCTTCTTCTCTGGAGTCCTCATGTAGTGGTCCTCGAGTGAGCTGCTGATGTTTGGTTATTTGTAGCTGCAATGAAGAAAAAAATCACAGTAGTTCAACTTAATGAATTGAATGATTAGTGGAGCATTTGTGAGTTTGTGAGTGTGTGAGAGTGTGCATAAAGGTTTTGTATCATTACCTGGTGCACTTCCAGTTGCCTATGAATATTGAAAGAAAAAAAAATCTGTATTGGTGGTCTTTTTTTACTTTTTTGTGGCTGAAAACAAAAAAGTAGGCAAGGAGAAGAGATATGTGGCTTGGAAATTAGCCCGCTCACATATCTTTGAGTAAAGTACTAAAAAAAGAGACAGAGTCATTCAGGGCAACTTGGAGAGCAAGAGAGGTGGTGTTTTGTGGCTGAAAACAAAAAAGTAGACAAAGAGAAGAGATATGTGGCTTGGAAATTAGCCCGCTCACATATCTTTGAGTAAAGTACTAAAAAAAGAGACAGAGTCATTCAGGGCAACTTGGAGAGCAAGAGAGGTGGTGTTTTGTGGCTGAAAAGTAGGCACAAAAATAATGTGGCTTGGAAGTAGCCCGCTCACATTTATTTTTGTAACCCACAGAGCCGCAGGGGAGCTGTTCAAGGCTACTTGGAGTATTTCTTGAGTATTAGGGAAGCCTGTGGGACGTTAGACGTCCATCCTTGTTTCTCCACCCAGGCCTCCACTTGTGACTCAGACAGCTGACACCGACCGAAATATTCTATAAAGACAAATCACGAGAAGCATTAGCCATTGTGGTTACATGTTCTATGAGATTTCACTATTTGTGCAGCCCTGACATTACATATATGACTGTCACAGAACACGTATGTGGCTCCTCACCAAGGACACGCTGTTCACGCAGCTTGAGCTGCTCGCTGCGCCAGCGGTCGTAGCAGTGCCTCTCGTGTTCAGCGCACAGTTCGTGTCTGCGTGCCCTTTTCGGAGGAGGCCCGTCAAGAGTCACTGGGCAGGACTGAACCAGCAAGTCAAACGCCGTCTGTTCATCCATCCTTTTCTCTTGGCCAGAAGCCCCACTAGACGCACCTCTATAAGATCAAAGAATAAAAAGCAAAGAAAGTGCTAATTAATGATGGCTTTGAGTAGCAACATCACAATAATCTCATTCGTTAGATTTCAGATTGCATACCGTGTTTTTGCAGTGAGCTCATCGACCACAACCTTGGCCAGGAATGCATCTGCCGGAGTTTTCATCCGGTAATGCTTCTCTGCTGTTTCCGGCGTGTGTCCCAAGAGACGTGCCACCGCATTCCTCTGCACCTCCGGCAGATTTTTAGCAGCCGTCTCAAAGGCTGTCCGAGCGTCGCTGCTGGTCACCCTGGGAATGTTGTATCTAGGACACACAGCAACATAAGTATGCAAAACAACAAGGGGACCATGAACAAATTTGTGTACTTTAGATTTTGTAAAAAATGATACAGATATGTATAATGGCACTTACTTGGCATGGAATCTTTTCAAGTCGTTGCAGGGGTTATAAATTGGCCTTCCAGTACTTGAAACAAAAAAACTCTGCTCTGCTGCTGCATTGTCCACTGACTTATTACCTTGTAACATCACCGGCCGAATCTCATCGAAGTACAGGCCAAACCACTGGGAAAATAAATAAATAACACTCACACATTAATACATATAGCCCTGTAGTCCTGCATGCCTTTATCCACAATACATTTAATCTGAGTGTAATTTTGAACTTAAACTCACATGTTCTTGGTCATCAGTCAGCGGTACTTCTGCTATTTGCGACGCGGCCGTTTTATGCTCCTTCACCGCCACGGAAGCTCCGTTTGGATGCCGGGTTCTCCCCTTCCATTCCTCAACCTGAAAACAGACAGTTGTGTGCTTTCAATGACAGGCGTCACAAACACTCAAAAGGTACACGCATCTGTGAAGCACAAGATCAGGAGGCATATGGGTAAAGGAAAATAAAAGATGCTGTTGTTACTAAAATACACTTACGGTCATATTCGTAACAACCCCTGGGCGTTGTAGAAGTTTAAGCATAATTATGGCCTCAAGATAATAGAGGACAAGCAGACGTTCGTTTTTGCTGAGTTCCTCCCCTGAAATGGCTCCTGGACCCTGAAGTTTGCCCATGACAGCCAGGAAATCCGTATAAGCAGCATCCAAGATTGTGATGCAGTCAGCCGGAAATTTTTCCTTGCCGTAGCCGCGGAACCTGAGGGAAAAAAAAAAAATAGTAATGTTGAACTTGAACTCACCTGTGCTTTCCATTAAATAGATTAAAAAAAAAAAAAAAAGAGTAAAAAAAAAAAAAACTGACCTTTTTTGTGTCTGCTCCTTGTTGACCTTCTTAGACATCCCAGCCCGTATGCCATCCAGAGGATCAGTGAAGCTCTTGCAGTCGTTGTACAGGCTGGGATCTTTGACACGGATGCTGGTGCTGGTAACAATGTACCTCATGAACCTTGAAGAGAGAGACAGGAAGGGTTGTTACAGTCAGAAGACGAATAATCATCCCATAAATATTAGTTGAAATTCAGATGAGATGTTTACGTTACACAGTACTGACCTCTTGAGACTCTTCCAGTAGTTCAGCACCGTCTGCTTCGAGAGCTTTGTCTGGGTCAGTGTATTGAAGTACTCTCGCACTTTCTCCACCTCCCGCACAAAATTCAGGTTCGGCTCACTGGGGTCCACGTAATACATGAACCTGGAGACTTCTTCCACCTGTAAGTATACATTTCACATTAAAATCTGCAGGGCTGAATATAACACAGGTTAACATGTGACCGCAGCACACAGTTCAGAAGAGCATTTGTCTTCACATTTATTTCTTTATTTTTCTGTGTGAAAGCGTGAGTGTGTGGGTGACACTTAAAGGTATCTTTTCTTTCACTTACCTCTTGTTTGCTCTTTTTGTTGCCCAAGTCAACACGCAAATATCGATTAAATCCCCGAAGGAGGGGGTGATCGATGGAGTGTTTCTTGTACAGGCCCTTTTTTGACATCTCCACCCTGACTTCATCGGTCCACCTCGGTCCCTCAGTGCTGAAAGAAAATAAACCAGGTGCTCAAATGATTGTGAATATGTTCAAGAGAAATCATGTCCAATCGCTGCACATGTTATCTGAGAATGATGATGTGAAACTTTACCTCTGATAGAACTCTCCAGAGCTCTCCTCAGACGATGGCTCGCGGTCTGGCTCCTCGTCTGGCTCGTCCGCACCTTCTCCAGGGCTTTGAGGAGCAGATGTAGCTGGAGAGGGCGCAGGCAGCGGGGGGGCCGGGAGAACTGGAGGTGTGTTCATTACAACCAGGCCCTTCTTCTGCATCTCCTCTAACAACCTAAGGAAATAAAATACATAACAGTGAATACACACACACACACACACACACACTGAGTATTGCACTGCAACAGGACATGACAAAGGAGCAAAAATTTACACACCTGGCAAGAGGATCAGCAGTTGCCAAGATGTCTCGAATACGCTGGTAATCCCAGAAACGTCCCTTGTGGGTAAATTCAGACATCTCTTTCTTGGCTTCAATCACAGTGGCCTTTATCTCTGCCTCTGTGCGGTCGCGCATGCACGCCGTCCTGAGGTGCCCAGGAAGGGAGCGTGGAGCCTTCTTGCAGTGAGAGCAGAGAAAGTAGATCCTGCTGTGGAAAGAGCTGTGCGAACAATAAGAAGACCAACAGTGGTTTAATCAGACACAACTCTTCAAAAACAATCACAAAAATATAAAAATAAAACACAAATTGTAGTGCCAAGGTGCAAATGTGTATCTTTTCACTCTGGCCTGAAAGCTTTGTGTCACCGACTCAACTATCCCCAAAATGACATTACTGAATTTGCACAAATTTTGTTTAACAGTAAGATCTTTTAACAAATAAAAACAAGACAGCTACACAGTGTGTGTGTGTGTGTGTGTGTGTTTCTTTAAAAATGCTTTTCTTTAGTTTTTTTTTCTTCTTGTTTCCAGTCCAGATAATTTAGCTTGTTTCAAGCAAAAACTCACTTAATTTTGATTGTTTTTTTCTTCAGAAAACAACACAATACTTTTTACTTATCTAGTAAATGCTTCTTTGTTTAATATTTTTTTTAGATTCTTGGACTGGAAACAAGAAAAAAAATAAATAAATAAATAAGTAAAGCATTCTATGCGGTGTAGTCAGATAATAGATAGAAAGTACTTACCTTTCAGAAGCCATTTCAAATGCTGAATATCCAAAACAAGCTGTTACTGGTCACAAAGAACAGATAATTCTCCAGATGATACTGAAAACAACTCTTGTAAGTCTTCACAGTCACAAGCAATAGACTGATTTCCAGATAAAACTGAAAAATAGCTGTTGGTAACTTTTCACAATGATGTCCAGATGAAGCGGTAGACAACCAATCGCATCTCAGCACCCAACAGCCCCGGATCAAACAACCAATCAGCATCCTGCAGCCCATGGCCAGGTGTTGATGGCCCATCACGCCCTACTGCTTTAGTTTAGTTTAGTAAGAAAAAAAAAAAAAAAAACTCTTTACCTCCTTTCATATAATAATACTATTGATATTATGTTGATATATTTGAACTAAGTCCTTGACATGGTGTCTTTGAGGTCAAGTCAAGCCTTCACAGAAACCAAGATTTTAGTTTTAAACAAGTGTTTGACAGTCGAATATCTGTGTTTTCTTTTTATTATGACAGGGGGTCTAATAAATGTAAGCACTGTATACTAATGTGTTTCTATTTTAAATAGAAATAAGGAAATTGTTCCTTTGTAGTTCTATATAAAAACCTGTATGTCACTTGTATGTGTATCCTTCAGAGGTTTTCTTCATTTTGAGAAATAAGTTATCCAAAAATAACCAGTTAAGGTCAGAGGTTATATTAGCAAAGAAAAGTTACTGTGTTTTGTTTTAAAGCAAATTTATAAATGCTCACCTGGAAGAAATGTTGCATTATTTTTGTAAGATATATGTTAAACTATGCATCGTCAGTTTATGAATAAATATCGATCGATCAGAACCTCTTTGTCTTACAATTGGAAAAGGTCTTTTTTCAGCTTTACTGCAAGCAGATCAGGCCTAAGAACATTTATCTGTGTTCTCCATGCCACGTCGGGTATTTCATAATAATATATTGTATTTATAATGGCATAAAAGAATATGTTTTCGGTCTGATTTTTTGATCCGATGCCACATCACATCAAAGAAGGTTTCTTTTTTCATTGCATTGATACAGTTTCAAAGATGGTGAAGTGAGAAGTTTGATGAAAGAAATGAGGGATTTAATCTGCTTGAATACAACATCGTCAGTAATTATAATAGAGACAAAAGAAAAGAATAATTTGAGCCATAATCAGGTCGGAGAGGTGTGAATGTGTGCAGGGGACTGAAACTGAACGGGGAAGTTTGCACCACATAACAAAAGAATGAATACACTGAATGGGTGCGTACAAGATGGCAATAAGTCATGCTATAATCAGTTAGCATTTTAGAGTCTTTTCAAAGTAAAACCACATGACTTGATCTTGAAAACATCATAATTAAACTTCTCATCTGCAGATTTGAAATATAACATGGTCAGACATGTGGCTTTAGCTGCAATGCATTTCTAGATTGCTACAAGGCCAACTTCACTTTTATTTTCATAACGATATTTCATAAAAAATAAATTTTGAATAACTATTATGACAATAATTAATTATGACTTTACAATAAACTGCATAGTGTCTGCCATTTCTTGGGATTTATTCAAAGGGGGGAGGATGTGCTGGCTAACAGGTTAAAAATGTCACGTTTTCATGAATACATCTTTATTATATGATTTAATATATGGAGATAATATTTATACTGATTAACTGATTACACGGTGGAAAACTGAACTTTCTGAATAAAAGAATGAAACTTTTCCCTTTTCCTTATAAAATGCTTGTTGTCAGTGGAGTCAGTTTGTGCTGCATCACGCTAAGAATATGCAGATAAATTAAGTCTGATTACACATTGGCAAAGCTTTCCAAATAAAGAAATATGTCATGTGACACTGACGACTGGAGTAATGATGCTGAACAACAGAAATAAATTGTATTTTAAAGTAGCCCATAGTAAAAATAGAAAACCATTGTTTTACATGGTGATAATATTTCACCAGTACAAAAGCATCTTTTGTGAGCTGTAATGTGTGACTCCATTAACACTCGATGTACTGTCGTTTACACATTAGAGATGAAACTCTGATAATCACTGCATCATCTGTTAATGAGACAGTGATGTTGTTTCTTACAAATAATTTGCTTTGCAAAACAAGTGTTGATCTTCCCAACAACAACAACAAGTGGTTGTTCCCAACAACCCAGTTAAATTTATCTTAAACTTGTTGCAGTTAATAACTGATTTTTGTTCTCAAGATTGTTTATAAAAAAAGAATAAAAATAAAGATTCCAAAAAAAAAATGTTTATTAAGAATGAGAAGAATATTAAGATATCTTGAATACTTTTAGAGTAACAGGCATGGAAACTTTAGAAAAAGAATATTTATGGCACTCAGGTGTGTTCTATGCATTTCAGGTGATAGAAAAAAGGAGATGCATTTCTAGTTTCAACATTATTTGTTCTTCAGATATTCCTCTTTAAAATAAAAACAGCATCGGCTGTTTGTATAAAAGTGACCCACATTTGGATTTTGACCACTGAAAATGTGTACATTCAACCAATTTACTGATGGGACCGCATTAAGATCTCCATATCTCTGAGATTGAACCATCGAGAGCCTTTAAAATGAAGATACCAAAAGAAAAGTTTGTTGAGAACCAGAATCTTTTTTTTTTTTTTTTTGACTTTAGATAATTAATAGGAATATTGATAAATCACATTATGAAATAAATGTTTTTCTCCAAAACATGTTGGCCACAATTATTGGCACCCTTTTATTCAATACTTTTTGCAACCTCCTTTTGCCAAGATAACAGCTCCGAGTCTTCTCCTATAATGCCTGATGAGTTTGGAGAACACCTGACAAGAGATCAGAGACCATTCCTTCATACAGAATCTCTACAGATCCTTCAGATTCCAGCTCCATGTTGGTGCTTCTTCTCTTCAGTTCACTCCACTCATTTTCTATAGGGTTCAGGTCAGGGGATTGAGACAGCCATGGCAGAAGCTTCATTTTGTGCTCAGCGACACATTTTTGTGTTGGTTTTGATGTTTGTTTTGGATCATTGTCCTGATGGAAGATCCAACCACGGCCCATCATTGGATTTCTAGCAGAAGCGGTCATGTTTTGATTTTTTTATCTGTTGGTATTTGATAGAATTCATGATACCATGTATCTGAACAAGATAGGCCCACAACATATTTATCTGATCAAAAATACAAGGGAAAAAACAGCAATATTGTTTAAAATAATGGTTTTCTATTTTAATATACTTGACAATATAATTCATTTCTGTGCCATGGCACATGATCCTTCAGAAATCATTCTGATATGCTGATTTATATTATTAATGTTGGAAACAGTAGTGCTGCTTAATATTTTTTATAACCTGTGATATTTGATGAATAAAAAGATTTATATTGTTAGAAAAGATTTCTATTTTGAATAAATGCTGTTATTTTTAACTTTTTATTAATTAAAGAATCCTGAAAAAAGTATCACAACAGGTTATAAAAAAATATTAAGCAGCACAACTGTTTCAAAAATCATCATATTAGAATGATTTCTGAAGGATCATGTGACACTGAAGACTGGAGTAATGATGCTGAAATGATGCTGAAACTCCCTGAAAACAATATATATTTGGAAAAAAAGGTCCACTTACACCAAAGCACAGTGGATCCTAGGTCACCATCACAATCCCATGGGATAGACATTTACATGGCTGCACTGTAGTTTTGCCAAGCACTTGAGTAATGACACATTAACTGGACTGCTGGAATTGAATTTAAATTTATTTGATGAATAATTCAACCATAACATTCAATGTGTATTTTGTTTTCAAAAACTGTTTCATTTATACATAGAAGAATGGATAGCTAAAGTGCTTTAAAACCAGTGTAGGTCTGTTGTAAATAAAATATTGCATTAGGTTTTTCCCCTTCTCAAAAATAAAACAGCAATACTACATGAACATGTGCATAGGTTAACTGCATCAAAATCAATGTCCCAACAAGTCCAAACAACAGGTCAAACTATGGTACTGTAACTTAACTTATAGACATGGTGTCTTTGTGTCAACTGTGTTGGATTTCATAGATCTAAACAAGTTCAAAACCAAACTCAGAAGTGCCAATGCACATAAGGAGTTTGTCCTTAAAATGGCTGAAATCCGTGTAATGACCTGGTAAGCGTAGCATGTTGAAGCAAGTGGAGGACTTCGGCATGTCAGCATTAACAACTTTCACTGCCATCTTTCCATCTGGCACTTCCCACCCCAGCCACAACTTTACTAAGTGCTCAAGGTCAGAGCTGGATGCTAGATAAAGACAAAACAAAACAAAAACAAACAAACAAATTAGTAGATGAATTCCTAATACAAGTAGTTGTTCTTCCTAACAGTCAGCCTTACCTCTTTCCTATTTAAGAAATAGAGTGGAGGAAGTCTGATGTCAAAACCCCACCCCTGGTTCCCTCAAGATTTTCTTAATGGGGTTTAATGAGTTCCTTGAATTTAAGAGTAAAATAAGTTCTGTGATGAACATAACGTGACAATACTTTGAGAGTTTGTTCTACAATAAACACGGCACACTCACACCCCAAGCACACTGTAGAAGAAAAAGCATCATCAAGTTATGTTTACCACAGGCTTTATTTTACTCAAATTATAAAACCCCATAGGAAAATCTCAAAGGAACAAGTGATGAAATAGTCTTTCCTGATGTCATCCCTGCCACCACACCATTATATAATCCAGGTCATCAAACATGTAGTCATTGTAAATTAAAGCAAATTGTACGTGAAATACAGACCTACATAAACAGGATTCCCACTCTTTTTTTCAGCGATCATTTTCCAGGACATTTTCAATTTTACGATAGCAGGAATAAAATACAAGGATCACACTCTAAAGTAATATATTGCTCTCTAAGTCTTTAAAAGGCGTAGCTACAGTTTGTTGCCATAACTTAACTATAAAATTCTTTTTTTATATGAGCTCTTAATCATACATTATGACTATGGAAGCTTAAAAAAAGTTAATTGCATCTTTTTATCTCGCTATTCTGACTTTTTTTCCCCCCTCACAATTGCGAGTTGCAGAATCACAATTCTGACTTTATATCTTCACAAATCCACAATTATGTAAGCTCGCAATTGTGAGAATTTTTTTGAATTTGTGAGATAACGAGTTCCCTTTTAAATCACTGCAGCGCAATCTCACGAAGTTCTGCACTGTTGTGAAAAGCAGTTAATAGCATTAGCTAACTGCTGCAAGTGGCAACACAAGACTAAACACCATTGAAAATAATACTCTCACATGTCAAACCTCAGCATTCCGGAACATCGCACTTTCTGCAAGTGATTTCTGCAGGTAATTGTTTTTGGCCAGTGATAAACTCTTTGTTCTTGGCTAAGAAAAAACTGAAGAACTTTTTAAAAAACTATGGTCTCAATGAAGTGATGCAAATCCACACTGCCAGCAGATACAGGGAAGCAGCATCTGGAAACAATTATAGTATATTTCTGTTTCAACATCTATCTATAGCTATAAACTGATGTGTATATGTATTACACACACACACACACACACACACACACCTACCTATCTATAGTGGTGGCCAAAATTCTTAAATTAAATCATGTTTTAGAAGAAGTCTGAAATATTTTTACAAATTTAAAATTACACTTTACTATATATTCAGTTAAAAGTTATGTATTCCTGGGATCAAAGCTGAATTTTCAGCATCATTACTCCAGTCTTCAGTGTCACATGATCCTTCAGAAACCATTCTGATATGATGATTTGATGCTCAAGAAACATTTATGATTATTATCAATGTTGAAAAAACAGTTGTGTACAACTTTTTCAGGGTTATTTGATGAATAGAAAAGTTCAAAAGAACAGCATTTATCTGAAACGGAAAGCTTTTGTAACATTACTGCTACTGTTCGAAAGTTAGGGGTCAGAGTTTTTTTTTTTTTTTTTGAAAGAAATTAACACTTTTATTCATCAAGGGTGCATTAAATTGATCAAAAGTCACAGTAAAGACATTTATAATGTTGTTTCTATTTCAGATAAATGCTGTTCTTTTGAACTTTCTATTCTTCAATAATCCTGAAAAGAAATTGTACACAACTGTTTTCAACATCGATAATAATAACAATAATAAATGTTTCTTGAGCAGCAAATCATCATATCAGAATGATTTCTGCAGGATCATGTGACACTGAAGACTGGAGTAATGATGCTGAAAAGTCAGCTTTGATCACAGGAATAAATTATATTTTAAAATATATCCAAATTGAAAACAGTTATTTTAAATTGTAAAAATATTTCACAATTTTACTATATGTATACACATGCATCACTTTATAGCAATTAAAAATTTACCGACGGGGTGAGTGAATTTTCATATTCTTTCGGAAAGATATCCACATCTTTCCTTTCGATCAGCAGTGGCCACACTCTAGTTTCTTTGAGTCCTTTACGTATTTGTTTCAACTGCGTCCAATGACCTATAGTATTGCACTGAATATCAAGCTGTCCTTGACCTTAGTCTTGCTTGGGATCTTCCTGGCCCAACATCACAACTGAGTTCAGCCTCTCCATCAAGCTCCATGCAGAACAGTATAAATGAATTAAAAAAAATTATGAATTGTTTCAATTACTGATTATGCTACATACCAGTTTTATGGTTTCACGAATAACTGTAGCAGTCTCGGGTGAACCTCCTAGAAGTACATGGACTATTGCTTGGCTGACTCCAGCCATCCGAGGTCCACCATGTTGGAAAGAGTGTCCTATCATGCGTCCTGCAACTAGGAACAGAAATTGTGATGATGATGATGGAACAAGATGACCTGGTTCACCTTCAAAGAGACATGTCCTTGCAGTATTAAAACAATGGGCTTAAAGTAATGCCGTTCGGTGGCAGAGCAGTGGTGTCCAATTCAATTTGAAGAGGAGCTATGTAAAGAACTCCTTTAAAACCTTGTGTTGCTGTCTTCAAATGCTTGGCACTGTACCCATCCTTCTTATAAAAAAAAAAAAATGCATTGGATCCTGTGGTGGGTGAACGCTCGACTGGCCCCTGGAGAGCAGTGGTTCCTCTCAGTCATCCAGCACCAGCATCTCAGTGGGCCAGGTGAGTCATTAAAAATGTAACAATTCCACTTGTATGTATGGAATAAGATACAATGATTATGACTACAGTGGAAAAACAAAAAACAAAAAAACAATACAGATTTAGTATTACTGGTTGGCAGTAATGTGTGCTGTGGGACACCACATCCCAGGATGCACTGGGGGTAAACAGACATGACGACACACAACAGAAACAACAGTCCCTGATAAGCCGGGAGGCTTGTGTGCTGGAGGACAAGAGGTCTGCGTGATTTTGATTAATGGGCTTTCCTGCTGAAGGACTTGAGGGGGAAACAGTGGTTTCTGCAGGACACTGGGCGTCTGGTGATGAGGCGTCTTCCTCCTCCTATTACCCATCCAAGAAACGGGCCAGTACAGTAAAAAATTCTTTTATTGAGGCACACTCTCTCAATTGAGGAAACTATTTGTTTTCTCAGTGTAGCCGAGCTGTGGCGGTGCCAACTAAGCAGGCCTCAATCTGACCCAGCATACTCCCGTCAGATCTCAATGCAAGCGATCTGGCAGAATAATCCAAACATTTCCGTAGTGCTGTTTAAAAAAGTGCTAAGTCTTGATTAAAACCATGTACAGCACAGAGGTCAGAAACGAACTCCCCGTCACTCGTCACTCATGGCTCCACCTGCAGCCGGAGTTCCGAGTCGTCTCTGTCATCTCTGGGCTTTGGTTGAAGACGCAGAACTTAGTATATTCTGGATAAAAAGATATAAAAGTGATGCATAAGCTTTATGTTAAAATCACAAAGAAAACATTTGAAGTAAAACTTAAAATAGACAAAAACAGGCGACTCTCATCTTTTCTTTCCTTTTAAATCTTTTTACAAGAAATCCCTCAGGTCATAAAGATCTTTGTTTTTCCACCTTCACGAAGAGACGAGTGCTATCTTTATGTCTTCTTGTTCACCTAAATGCCAAGTAATGTATCTGTTTCCTTGCTTTACCCAAGGCAAAAAAGCCATGTGTAAACTGTGTAACAGAGACTTTAAATTATATGCATTTATGGTGAAATTACGTATCAGGCTCTTAAGATTTAATATTTTATTTTAGGCAGGCAACCACCGTACTCATCAGCAGGACAGTAAGCTGTCATTAAACAGTGCGGAGATTTTTAGACGGAGATTATTGTATTAGTTGCCCTTGTTTTGTTAATGTTTTGTTTGATTAGAGTTTGAAGAGTTTTTTTTTTTTTTTTTTTTTTTTAAATAAATATTTTATATAAAAAAAAAAAAATAAAAAAAAAATTGAAAACGCTCTGCATCTGTTTTGGAAACGCATACGATCCCGGTTAAAAGAGTTCTCCAACTCAAATCTCACATCGAGAACGTAGTTAGTGATATCAGCCGAATAAAACCGCTTCTGGTAATAGCACAGCTTTATTGCAGCAAATCCCAAATCAGCAGTAGTGTTTTTGTTTTTTTAAATAAATATTATTAAATTATAAAAAAAATCCAATATAACCCTGCCTCATGTCTGAGGCTGTAACACATATGTAATAAAAATGGCACACACATTTAGGAAACTGAATAAAGAGGAGATATGAAAAGGAATTGAAATAACTTTTAGTTCTCATTATGCATACAGTTATAACAGATGAATGTTGCTTTAACAATTTTCCATAAAGGTTCTCAAAACAAACATTAAAAAAAAAAAAAAAAAAAAATTACTTTGTGATTTAATAATTCATGCATGAAAGGGTTAAATATTAAAACAGTTCTTTTACACTGTAACAATATTTCACAATAATACTTTTTTACTGTAATTTTTAATCACTTCTTTCAAAAAGATTTAAAAAAAAAGCTTCATTATTCCAAACTTTTGGAATTATGATTGGCTGGCCTCTTTGTATGTGAAACTAGTTGCAGTATTACAAGATTACATATGAATACTGGGGTTTACCGTAGTTGTGTGGGGTAAAGTTCCGTCCATCCAGGAGATGACAGAAGCACCGCTGAACACGCAGGACACGATCAGACTCGAGTTTTGGTCTTCACCGCGTAGAAGACGAACACCAGCAAACTGACAGCTACCAGATAGAAACAAAATCATCATTATAGCTGGACTTTCTGCACTTTATTAGTTCTTTAATATCGTGACATAATTAATGTGGTGATGAGGAGTCTCATTTGGTCTAGTTTTAGTAACATTAACCTGCAGTTTTGACTGGAGAGCAGCTTTCACTCTCTGAGCTTTGGACTCGAGACGTGGAGACCCTCCATCCCCGGCTCTCTTAAAAAGCTCCGGAAACCACATCCATAACCCATAGCACAGAGAGCTTTACATCATTCGATCATACTTACTTATCTGTATGAAACTTATCGTAATCCAAAATTAAGTTAGCTAATCACAACAGATTTAAATCTAGAAATCTTAAAGGTACAGTAGCAAAAACAGCCTGTGTGAAGGTTAGCCAATCAGAACAGAGCTCATTTTAAATTTGGATTTATAGTTTATCCTACTTTACCTGCATACTATGGAAGCTTGTTGACTCTACTGAATAAAAAATAAAAAAGGTAATTGCAACTTTTTATCTCAAAATTCCGCCTTTTTTTCTTGCATTTGGGAGTTATAATGTCAGAATAGAGAGATATACAGCCAGAATTCAGTCTACCCAAATGAAATGCAGAAAAATAAAGTCAGCAGAACGACGCTTCTGGAAGCCAGCGGTCCACTGAACAGCTGTTTCACGGGGTCCAGTGCCTGTAAAAGAAGAAGCAAGGCCATCAAGACCTTAGTAAGGCTTTATGACATCTTGAGCTGCTACTGGGTCTGTTTTTCTCTTCATCGTCTTTGGGTCTGATCACAAGACCTACTGCCTGTTAACACAAACACACACACACACACACACACACACACACAATATACAAAAAAGGAAAGAAAAAGATAAGTAGAACTTACCAGACAGCATTGTAGAGACGCTCCTCTTTCAGCTCAGTTTACCTACTTTAAGTTTAGTCTATAAAACTGGTGAAAAAAAAAAAGTTTTTAAATCAACTCATCTACTACACTCCACCAGGATATCAACCTCTAGAGATCTAGTCATATTCAACATACATTTTACATGATTAATAATGCATTTTGTCCATATTAGTGGACAATAGCAGGGGTTCTGTGTCTTCATGAGCCCGTCGAAGCATAACATTTCAGATCAAAGCATTTATGAGTCTAAAAATTTGACTTTTGTTCCCATGATCACATGTTTTAATATTTATACTGAATAAAAAAAAGTATTGGTACTAAAAAGAAAAGAATGAAATTAAGCAATGGGTTAAGGGAGATTATTTATTATTTTAAAAAAAGAACTATATACAAAGCACAGCATAACAAAACATGAACAATAAAAGAAAGTAAACTATTGAACAAACAAGAACACACAAAATCAATAAATACTAATTAACAACCAAATAACAATAAAAACTCTTAGGAAACATGGGGAAAACTAGAAATTAACAAGATTAAAAGTTACATGAAAGCATAAAACAACGTGAAACCAACTATATACACACAACAAAACCAAAGCAACAGCAACCTAAATAAAACAAACGCAGTGTGCTGCTCTTCTAGGGCTTCTCTCTCCACTGGAGAAAGAAGCCCCTCTGTACTATGGCTTTGCTAAATACCCCACGGAGCGTGAGCAGAAGCTGCCGCCTTCGCTTCCTCCAGAGTGACTGTCTAAATAATGAACAAATACAAAAACACATTAACTACAAACAAAAGTTAAGAACTCAGAAACTGCAATGAAAACTGTAAAGGTAAAGCGTGTGCTCATACCTGGTTGCCCAGACAGCATATCTGTCCTACATGTCCTATGGTGTGGAGCTGTGCCACTCAAACAGGTCACAATCTGACACAGAACACCCCTGTTCAGCTCCTCTGAGAGCGCCAGAACCGGCCTGGTCTGCTCTTCTTCAGGCAGATTGGGTGCAGCCTGGAGCACATCTACCAAATACAGGAAAAATTAGCATTTGCGTACAGTTTTGAATGCATTTAGCAAAAACATGTTCATATTTATATACCTCGTTGAGCCCTCTTGGATCACCTGGGATTGGCAAGTCCAGATTGCCCGGTCTGGTATGTTGCCAATCTGTTGGTCTGACCGCTCTCTTGATCATCGTCCTGGCAAGAGGAGAGTCTGTAAAGAAAATCTAAAAAAAAAAAAAAAAAAAAAAAAAAAAAAAAAAAAAAGAACAAGCGGTAATCTCATTGACTGTGCTAGTGATGAGCCGGTGAGTAAAAAAAATAAAATAAACTTACCTTGTGTTAATAATGATGATGATGATGATGATGATGATGATATGAGCCTCGGGCCCGAGCAGAGCGAGACCCGCGTGTAGGAAGCCAGCGTGTCACAGTTCTCCATCCGGGGCTACCTGGTTGATCTGGAAGTAGCATATGCACTTCTTTACTCATGCCGGTGCCGCTGCATTCACCTGAAACAATCAGGACAAACTCAATCACAAGTGAGTGCACTGGAGCTACAATGTCCCAAACATCACCAGCGAAGAGGGCAACAAGACTGCTGAGAAATCCAAGAGTGCGGAGAACTTGAGCCACGAATCACAGAGAGAACGAGCCGTCTGAACGATACTGCTGCTTCAAGGTATGTTAGCCATGCCAAAGAGCCAAATAGAAACATGACTGAACAGATATAACACGGACAATAGCTGCTGCCTCCTGGTTCGACTCTGTTCGGTCACTGAATCACAGGCTTCATGTCGCAAGTGTCGTCAGAGTTTGGCCCTGTCCAAGATGCAGCGAAGAACCATCTGTACAATGCATCACTATTGACATTTCTGGACAAGATACTGACATAATCAAGGCATCACAGAGCTGTTACAGTCCCATTCTGGTTATCGACATGATCAGTGCCTTGAAGCAGCAGTGGCTGGTTCAGACGGCTCGTTCTCTCTCTCTCATGGCTCAAGAACTCCGCACACGTGGAATAGACAGACCACCTCATGATCGATCGGCTTGGTGTTGTCCTCCACATGTGATGCTGTCGGACTAATAAAATGATTGGCATAAATATAAGCCCACAAGCCTCCTGGCTCATCAGGGACAGAGCCCATAGCAGCGATGTTCAGGTACCTGGCACATCTCTGCTCCGGTCCAAGACAAATCCATCTTCCTGGCACCTGTTTTCAATTTGCAACAACAGTTTTTATTATTAAATTATTAACTGTGTTCTTCAGAGAACACGTGTGTGAACGAGAAGACGGCCACACAGCTGCTTTATGGCAGAAGTATAAATGAGTGTGAAGCTGCATTCATTACATCTACACAAACACCCACACATGAATCGAGCACGATTTACTATTTCGTTCCCTCGATTTGCTCAATCATGCGCACGATATGAAAAAATACTATAGTAATTTGTATACTACAGTGTTTTTGAACCATGGGGCTCTGTATATCTACACAAATAAAACTCAAGTTTCTGGTCTTACAGTTTTTGTAATAATCGCTAGGACAGATTTGTCAAGAATTTGGCCATGCTTTCAAAACACTAAGTTACACACAGTTTTCCTAAGAAATAACGTTTAAAAAAAAAAACAAACAAGACATCAGCGCGAGTAATAAAGAAAATGCGGTTCACAATCAGAAAATAACGACATAACATTGAACAACCTCTGGTGTTGTTTTATGTAAACATGTTATTTACAATGATTTTGTAAATCTGCACTTACCTTCCCTTCGTCTGATGTAAATCTCTCAGAAAATACCGGATGCTGTCAGCGCGCGCAAGATTTGAATGGAGCACGAGCGGGAATAAACGACTCGA